>NC_060280.1:56705607-56929726 GCF_021613505.1 Equus quagga | reverse complement strand
CGCCGGAGCTCCGCCCAGGCAGCAGACAAAACTCTCTGTCTGCCGTTAGCAGAGGGGCCACGCTGAGCATTCACGGCTCTGGGAGAGGCCCGGAGAGAATCCCTGAGGGCGGGGCGACCCCCAGCTGCCGTTGCCCACCCCGTGAGGCTAGGGATTGCTGGAGATCTCAGAGAGGACTGGGGCTGGAGAGAGTTCCAGAGACCCAGCTTAGTAGCCTAGGGGGAAACCCTACAGGCTCACAGCAGCCTTAGGGAAAGCCTCTGCACAGCACCAGTAGAAGGCACCCAGCCGCCAGCCACAAGGCTGGAAGACCCCAGGGCAAAAGCAGCATAGCTAGGTGTACTAACCACAGACTGTAGAAGATGCCAATAGCTCTCCTGCGACCTATAGAGGACAAGTGAGATTTGGTGGGTGCCGACAGCAACGGAGCGACAAATATAAGTGATCCCACCCTGGCTGCTGGAAAAGCCCATAACACCGTTGCAGACCCCAAGGAGAGAGCACATCTAGGTGGGCTGCAACAGTAGGCACCTGCAGCCTGAAGCCCCCCTGTGACGGCCCCCACGGCAGAGGAGGGAATCCAAAGGGCCACTGTGGCTACGAAGAGGGGCCCAGGCCCAGTTAGCAACTACGGACAGGATTCCTGGTTGGTGAAATATAAACAGCTGCTCCTCCCACCGCAGCAGCTGAAACAAGTGAAAGGAGCAACTAAACTCTATTTCCATGCGGAGGCACAAATCAACAACATCAAGCAATATGAAAAAATACATTAAATCTCCAGAACAGAAAGAAAGCAACAAATATACAGAAAACAATCCCAAAGAAAATGAGATGTATAACCTAAATGACGATGACTTCAAAACAGCCATCATTAAGATTCTCAATGAGTTAAGAGAGAATTCTGACCGACAACTCAACGAGTTCAGGAGCTATGTCACAAAAGAGTTTGATACGATAAAGAAGAACCAAACAGAAATATTGGAAATGAAGAACACAATAGAGGAGATTAAGAAAAATCTAGATGCTCTGAACAGTAGGGCCGATAATATGGAGGAAAGAATTAGCAATTTGGAAAATGGCAATATAGAATTGTTGCAGGCAGAGGAGGAGAGAGAAGCAAGACTTAAAAGAAATGAAGAAACTCTCCGAGAATTATCAGACACAATTAGGAGATGCAACGTAAGGATTATAGGTATACCAGAGGGAGAAGAGAAGGAGAAAGGGGCAGAAAACCTATTCAAAGAAATAATGGCCGAGAACTTCCCAAATCTGGTGAGGGAGATGGATCTTCAGGTGACAGAAGCCAATAGATCTCCAAACTTTATCAATGCAAGAAGACCAACTCCACGGCATATAGTAGTGAAGCTAGCAAAAGTCAACGACAAGGAGAAAATATTAAGGACAGCCAGGCAAAAGAAACTAACCTGCAAAGGAACTCCCATCAGGCTATCAGCAGATTTCTCAGCAGAAACTTTACAGGCTAGAAGAGAGTGGAATGATATATTCAAAAATCTGAAGGACAAAAATCTACAGCCGAGAATTCTCTACCCAGCGAAAATATCCTTCAAATACGATGGAGAAATAAAAACTTTCCCAGATAAACAAAAATTAAGGGAGTTCAGTGCCACAAAACCTCCTCTTCAGGAAATCCTCAGGAAAACCCTCATTCCTGAAAAATCCAAAAAAAGGAAAGGGGCTACAAAACCAAGAGCAGAGGAGATAAGTAGAAGGACAACAACAGAGAGTAGCAGCTCTACATCAGAACAGATTAAACCATGGGACGAGAAACAAAGGAAACTGAAAAAAACCGGAAAACAAGACACAAAATGGGAGTGGTAGGCCCCCACGTCTCAATAATCACTCTAAATGTAAATGGATTGAACTCCCCAATCAAAAGACACAGAGTGGCAGCATGGATCAAAGAACAAGATCCAACAATATGCTGCCTCCAGGAAACACACCTCAGCCCCAAAGACAAACACAGACTCAGAGTGAAAGGATGGAGAACAATACTCCAAGCTAATAATGAACAAAAGAAAGCAGGTGTCGCTATACTAATATCAGACAAGGTAGATTTCAAAGCAAAACAGATAAAGAAAGATAAAGAGGGACAGTATATAATGATAAAAGGGACTCTCCACCAAGAAGACATAACACTTATAAATATATACGCACCCAACACAGGAGCACCAAAATTTGTAAAGCAACTCTTAATAGAACTAAAAGAAGACATCAACGACAATACAATAATAGTAGGGGACCTCAACACACCATTAACACCAATGGACAGAACATCCAGACAGAAAATCAACAAGGAAATAATAGAATTAAATGAAAAATTAGACCAGATGGACTTAATAGATATATATAGAACACTTCATCCAAAAACAGCAGGTTACACATTCTTCTCAAGTGCACATGGAACATTCTCAAGGATTGACCATATTTTGGGAACCAAAGCAAACATCAATAAATACAAGAGAGTTGAAATAATATCAAGCATCTTTTCTGATCATAACGCTATGAAACTAGAAATCAACTACAAGAAAAAAGCAGAGAACGGTGCAAAAATGTGGAGACTAAACAACACGCTTCTCAACAAACAATGGATCATTGAAGAAATTAAAGAAGAAATCAAATATTATCTGGAGACAAATGAAAATGAGAATACGACATACCAAATCATTTGGGATGCAGCAAAAGCAGTCCTAAGAGGGAAATTCATCGCAATACAGGCTCACCTCACTAAACAAGAAAAAGCTCACGTAAGCAACCTCAAACGACACCTAACAGAACTAGAAAAAGAAGAACAAACAAAGCCCAGAGTCAGTAGAAGGAGGGAAATAATAAAAATAAGAGCAGAAATAAACGATATTGAAACAAAAAAGACAATAGAAAGGATCAATGAAACAAAGAGTTGGTTCTTCGAAAGAATTAACAAAATTGACAAACCCCTAGCCAGACTCACCAAGAAAAGAAGAGAGAAAGCGCAAATTAACAAAATCAGGAATGACAGAGGAGAAATCACAACAGATACCAATGAAATACAAGAGATCATAAGAGAATACTATGAAAAACTATATGCCAACAAATTGAACAACTTGGAAGAAATGGACAAATTCCTAGACTCCTACAATCTCCCCAAACTGAATCAGGAAGAAATGGAGAATCTGAATAGACCAATCACAAGTAAGGAAATAGAAACGGTAATCAAAAACCTCCCCAAAAACAAGAGTCCAGGACCAGACGGCTTCTCTGGAGAATTCTACCAAACATTCAAAGAAGACTTAATACCTATTCTCCTCAAACTGTTCCAGAAAATTGAGAAAGATGGAGAACTCCCTAACACATTCTATGAAGCCAACATCACTCTGATCCCCAAACCTGACAAGGACAACACAAAGAAGGAGAACTACAGGCCGATATCACTGATGAACATAGATGCAAAAATCCTCAACAAAATTTTGGCAAACCGATTACAGCAATACATCAAAAAGATTATACACCATGATCAAGTGGGATTTATACCAGGGACACAGGGATGGTTCAACATCCGCAAGTCAATCAACGTGATACACTACATTAACACAAAAGGAGAAACAAAAACCACATGATCATCTCAATAGACGCAGAGAAGCATTTGACAAGATCCAACAGCCATTTATGATAAAAACCCTCAGTAAAATGGGTATAGAAGGAAAGTACCTCAACATAATAAAGGCCATATATGATAGACCCACAGCCAACATCATACTCAATGGACAAAAGCTGAAAGCCATCCCTCTGAGGACAGGAACAAGACAAGGGTGCCCACTTTCACCACTCCTATTCAACATAGTACTGGAGGTGCTGGCCAGAGCAATTCGGCAGGAAAAAAAAATAAAAGGAATCCAAATAGGTAACGAAGAAGTAAAACTCGCGCTGTTTGCAGACGACATGATCTTATACATAGAAAACCCCAAAGAATCCACAGAAAAACTATTAGAAATAATCAACAACTACAGCAAAGTAGCAGGGTATAAAATTAACGTGCATAAATCAGTAGCATTTCTATACACTAACGATAAACTAACAGAAAAAGAACTCAAGAACTCTATCCCATTCACAATCGCAACGAAAAGAATAAAATACCTTGGGATAAACTTAACCAAGGAAGTGAAGGATCTATACAATGAAAACTACAAGACTTTCTTGAAAGAAATTGACGATGACATAAAGAGATGGAAAGACATTCCTTGCACATGGATTGGAAGAATAAACATAGTTAAAATGTCCATACTACCTAAAGCAATATACAGATTCAATGCTATCCCAATCAGAATCCCCAGAACATTCTTCACAGAAATTGAACAAACAATCCTAAAATTCATATGGGGGAACAAAAGACCACGAATTGCTAAAGCAATCTTGAGCAAGAAAAACAAAGCCGGCGGAATCACAATCCCCGATTTCAAAACATACTACAAAGCTACAGTGATCAAAACAGCATGGTACTGGTACAAAAACAGGTGCACAGATCAATGGAACAGAATTGAAAGCCCAGAGATAAAACCACACATCTATGGACAGCTAATCTTCGACAAAGGAGCAGAGGGCCTACAATGGAGAAAAGAAAGTCTCTTCAACAAATGGTGCTGGGAAAACTGGACAGCCACATGCAAAAGACTGAAAATCGACCATTCTTTTTCACCACACACCAAAATAAACTCAAAATGGATCAAAGACCTAAAGATTAGGCCTGAGACAATAAGTCTTTTGGAAGAGAATATAGGCAGTACACTCTTTGACATCAGTTTCAAAAGAATCTTTTCAGACACTGTAACTCCTCAGTTGAGGGAAACAATAGAAAGAATAAACAAATGGGACTTCATCAGACTAAAGAGCTTCTTCAAGGCAAGGGAAAACAGAATTGAAACAAAAAAACAGCTCACTAATTGGGAAAAAATATTTACAAGCCACTTATCCGACAAAGGGTTAATCTCCATAATATACAAAGAACTCACACTGCTTAACAACAAAAAAACAAACAACCCGATCAAAAAATGGGCAGAGGACATGAACAGACATTTCTCAAAAGAAGATATGAATACGGCCAATAGACACATGAAAAGATGTTCATCATCGCTAATCATCAGGGAAATGCAAATCAAAACTACACTAAGATATCACCTTACCCCCGTTAGATTGGCAAAAACATCCAAAACCAAGAACGACAAATGTTGGAGAGGTTGTGGAGAAAGAGGAACCCTCATACACTGTTGGTGGGAATGCAAACTGGTACAGCCACTATGGAAAACAGTACGGAGATTTCTCAAAAAGTTAAAAATAGAAATACCCTATGACCCAGCCATCCCATTACTGGGTATCTATCCTAAGAACCTGATATCAGATATCTCAAGAGTCCGTTGCACCCCTATGTTCATCGCAGCATTATTTACAATAGCCAAGACGTGGAACCAGCCTACATGCCCAGAAACTGATGATTGGATAAAGAAGATGTGGTATATATACACAATGGAATACTACTCAGCCATAAAAAAAGACGAAATTGGCCCATTCACAACAATGTGGATGGACCTCGAGGGCATTATGTTAAGCGAAATAAGTCAGTCAGAGAAAGACGAACTCTATATGACTCCACTCATAGGTGGAAATTAGTATATTGAGAAGGAGATCTGATCGGTGGTTACCAGGGAAAAGGGGGGGTGGGGGGAGGGTACGGAGGGGGAAGTGGTGTACCCACAACATGACTAACAAAAATGTACAACTGAAATTTCACAAGCTTGTAATCCATCATAACATTAATAAAAAAAAAAAAAAAAGATAAAAATTGGTAAGGGTATTGGGGATTTCAGAAATACAAAGAGCAAGTTTGATCCAACAGATATATATTAAATAATATTTTTAATAATCAGAGAATATAGATTCTTTTTAAGCACACCCAAAAAAGTTACATGAACTTTTCTATTAGACTTCGAAGAAAATCTCTTAAAATTAGGAGAATTCACATCAATTATTAAATAAAATTGGACATAAACAATAAAAAAGAACCAAAATATCCATATATTTGAAATCAAATCAAACTGAAAACTCACTTCAAAATAATTTGTGGTTAAAGAAGAAATTCTGATGAGAAAGATAAAGTCTTTAAAGCAGACTCATACCAAGGGTGTTATCATATTGCAACATACAGAGAGCGGCTGAATTAGAATTTAGGTGATTTATAGCCTCAAGTGCATATATTTGAAAAGAAGACAGAAGGAAAGAAAAAAAATATCCCAGGCACTTAAATAAAGAAGCTAGAAACACGACAAAGAATAAGCTCAAAGAAAGCAGACAGAAGTGAGTAGTAAATGTTAAAGGAGACCTTAATTAAATAGAAAACAGATTAATAAAACAGCAAAACATGCTAAGAAGGGGAAAAAAAAAGAAAGCAAAAGTAAATAATGTTAGGAACAAAAAGACCTAGAAAAGGGGACACTAATTCAACAAGAAACAAGAAATAAATCAAGAATTCTTGTTAATTTTACTAGGTATAGTAATGATATGGTGGCTGTGAAAAAAAAAACAAACTCAAGTTATCAATTAAAGATGCATATGAAATGATCATGATTTCTGGGATTTCCATTAAAGTATTCTAGAAAAAGTAGGAAAGAAGGAAAGAAAGTAAGAAGGAAAGGAAATAAAAGAAAAGTGAGAGGGATAAGGATAAATGTAACAAGACTGTCAAAATATTCATAATAGCTAAAATTTGGAGCTTGTTATATTATTTCTTCTATTATCATGTGGTTAAAAAGTTCTAAAAAGGGGGAGAGCATAACAATAGATAAGAGAAATGGAAAAATCTAGGAGAATATAATGAAAAATGATACTGATAGAATTACAAAAGATTAAAGGGAAATTTTCTAGTAATATAATAAATTACCAGAACTGAGTTAAGAAGAAATAGAAAACCTATTAAATAGGACCTATGACCATGAAAAATCATGAAATCAGTAGCCAAAAATTTCCTCTGACACTCCAAGAAGGTCACCAGGCCCTTATAGTTTAATGGACCAGTTGTTGCAAATCTTAAAAAAAAAGATATCTATTTAATGTCTATTTTTAGAGAAGAAAGAAAGTGGGAAACCTACCTATGAGGCTGGCGTAGTCTGAATGCCAAATCTGAAAGGGTTAATTATAGAACTTGGATTTCACACCAGACTCACAGCAACTGCTTCCTCTGGAGAGATTAGGAGCACAGAACGGAGAATGGTGCTTCAACGGGACTTCAACTTCATCTATAATATTTTAATTCTCTTATTAAAAAAAAAAGGTATGAAGCAACATGACAAAGATATTAAGAATTGTTAATCTTGTGTGGTAGGAATATTTAAATTATTTTTTACATTTGTAAATTTTTAAATTTTCTCATAAAAACAATCTACAGCAAATTACATTGTTTGCTGTTCAACTTCAACAGTAGAGAAAAATCATCTTTTTAAAGCATAAAACAGCTGTCAGACCTGCTCAGTGGTAGGAAGCCTAGAAGGTACTATTCTTAGATCAAGAAATCCTGAGTAGTTCAAATTATTACAGGTCTTATAAACATCACTATCTTTTCTCGTGCAAATTGATGACAGATTAGAGCATTTTATTTTTAAAATATTCATTTGCCCAGGACTCCCCAGAGCTGAACAGTTATTAATTAATTAATCACTTTACATTCCCACAAATATTTATTCAACAAACTTTTAAGCAGAGCCCACTGCATTGTGTGCACTATACTGACTAGGCGCTGGGTCTACAGGGTTGAGTTCTTAAGGACGAGAGATGGACAAGAAGGTCAACGATGACAACACAGTGAAATCAGTAGTGTGTGTGGCTACATAGGTCAGAGGTCCATCTACCCCAGCCTTAAGGAGCAGGGAATGTGACGCTTGAATCAAGTACTGTTGTTAATCGTCAAACAAAGGTGGGAAGGGTTGAAGGAAGGGATAAAGGATGTTACGGTATAATTAAAAGGGATGACATATGCACACATGGCGAGAACTGCAAGTTTTGGATTGCTACAGACAAGGATAGCGAGTTTAGAAGCTAGATCATGGTAGGGCCTTGCCTCTGCAGCTGAAGACTTTGAGTTTAATCTGGGATCTACAGGAAACCACTGAAATAAGAAATAGTATGCTTTCTAAAATAACCAAAACAATAAGTGACAAATGTTGGAGAGGTTGTGGAGAAAAAGGAACCCTCGTACACTGTTGGTGGGAAGGCAAACTGGTGCAGCCACTATGGAAAACAGTATGGAGATTTCTCAAAAAATTAAAAATAGAAATACCTTATGAGCCAGCCATCCCACTACTGGGTATCTATCCTAAGAACCTGAAATCAGCAATTCCAAAAGTCCCATGCACCCCTATGTTCATTGCAACATTATTTACAATAGCTAAGACATGGAAGCAACCTAAATGCCCATCAACTGATGATTGGATAAAGAAGATATGGTATATATATATACAATGGAATACTACTCAGCCATAAAAAAGACAAAATCGTCCCAGTCCCAACACCATGGATGGACCTTGAAGGTATTATGTTAAGTGAAATAAGCCAGACAGAGAAAGACGAACTCTGTATGACTCCACTCATAGGTGGAAGTTAAACATAGAGACAAAGAGAACTGATTGGTGGTTACCAGGGGAAAGGGGAGGTGGGGGGAGGGCACAAAGGGTGAAGTGGTGCACCTACAACATGACTAACAATAATGTACAACTGAAATTTCACAAGGTTGTAAACTATCATAATCTTAATAAAAAGTTAAAAAAAATAGTATGCTTTCTATCTGGAGTGCAGAGAAGCCAATTTCTGCTCTGATCTCAGTGGAAAGCTAATTGGTAGCATGATATGCTACAGTCTCTGTGCAAGGACACTGATGTGGTAGGGTCTCAGCTTGAGCCTAAGCTGTGTCTAATGCTGCATTCCAAGATATGTCACCACGTCACAGGTACTGATGGAGAAGACCTGATAGAAGTTGCTGTGCCCTGGGAACTTAGCCACCTGCTGAGAGAGAATTTATTCTAAGGGAAGGAAAGTTTGGTGTAGCATCAAATTTTAGCGGTGGAAGGGAAGAAGTGAATCTGAGAAAACAAGACGCCTATTACCTCTATGTATTCCCAGCTGGACTTCCCCATGAACTCATGTCTGGGAAGACACTGGAGTGAGAGCAAGGAAGTGTCCCTTTGGTACTCCTCAACAGGGTGTAACACACAGGAAGAGGCACACTTCCTCACCCCCACTCCTCATTTTGCTCTAGAGGCAAGTGTAACTTTGGTACCTCCAATGGTCAAAAGCTGTGATGGCTGCTGAGGAAAGATATCTTGTATATCTTGTAGGCGTGGATGATAGCCAAGGCAAGCAGATGCAATTGTCCATGAAGAAAGTGGCAGGGATGTCTTGTGCTCGTGTTGGTACTCATTGGAAATGGTTGACATGTTAAGTGCCTGCTGAATGCTATCACAATAGCAAAAGAGGGATAGCATGGGAGAAGAGGAAGAAAATGTTAGCTTTTTGGACTTTCATTAGCACAAAACATGTACCCCCATGAAGACACAGATATAATTGGCCTGAGGTATAGAGGCCTCCATTTCTGTTCTACACTGGCAAATGGGGGCAAGAACCAGCAAAACGCAAGGTAAAGAGAGTAGGCCTGAACCACCTCTCCCAGATAAGCTGCCCAAATTCTCGGAATACTAGCCCCTGGCAACTCCACGTTCACTTACTGTAAAAGTGTAAAAGGTTAGGTTACTCCCCAGAAGAAGTAGTCAATTGCCCTGAGATATAGTACATCCCTCATCCGAAAGGAAACCTAGCCTGTAACTTGCATCTGGCTAGTCTTCTTCCACATTACTGCAGCTGGGCACTTCGGTTTTCCATTATCTTCGCAGAGAGCAGAGAGAGATTTTCATGATTCTTCATGACTATGTTCTTTCTGCTTTAATAGCCAAAGGCTAAAGCCAAATGAACTCGTTCACAGAGAACAACAAGCAATTCTGTCTGATCCTTATTATTCTTGCTGAAACTACAGTTGTTACTCTGACTGACAGATTCTCAAAAGCGATTCAGTGAAAATATCCTTGATCAAATTCACAAAGGAACAGAATGTTTCAAGTGGGCGTGTCTGGCTAGAATCTCCCTGAATGGTTCAGTAACAGCATGTCAAAAGACTGCTGAATTCTTATTTCCCATCAGAAAACTCACAAAGCCAATCTGAAATCTGAGGGCAGATGGTATTAGCCTAGTAGTAAACACATTTTTAGCTGCTTCTTTTTTTCCCCCCAGTAGCTATGTTTAATGTGCTGAGAGAAAGCTGTCTGCTTGCAGAATCTTATTATAGAGCAGAAATATACTTGGTCCAGAGAAATGGAATTTGATTGGTTCCAAGTCAAATGATGGTAACAGGTGTCACCTCACCAATCCAGAACTTAAAATGGGTTATTATAAACAGGACTAACATGTATTTTTCTGGCTCTTGCTCCCACCTATTATGCAAGACTGCATGCCCCTGTAATGTTCCTCTTGATTATTTCCAGCAGCTTCAGAGGGTAGTTGACATGTGCCCATGCACAAGTGCTGTTAGCTACCACATAGTGCCTGCCATTTTCTTGCTGTTTAGTTCAAGCTCCTCTCTGCTTCTATCTGCTACTAAGGCCTGCACAGCTTGATATAAACTGCAAGTGAGTCATGATAAGTATTGCTGCTTCTGCCAGGCTCTGTGACACTTCAGTGGAAGGACATTACATGGCTGGTTCCATGGATGCACTGAGGTCCATGAGATGGCACAGGTAGAGGGAGAATCTCTCTCTCTCTCTCTGTTACACATTGTTGAGGTTGACTGTTAGAGTCACAGAATTTTTATCCGTAGCTCTCGCTCCTCCTAGGAGCCAGATGTCAAGCTGGAGGGGAGTAGGATGGGTAGTAGGTATGTGTGGTGGCCATGAGAATGTGTCTCTCACATGCAACCACTTCATAATTGAGATGGACCCAGCTGCTGTGCCTTGAAATCATCATCACGTCTGCTGAGGCCACAGTTCCCCTGGGCTGCTCCTGGTCAGTGATTCAGCATGGAAGGAATATGCGGGTCAACTCATCCCTGGGAGACGTGGGACATCTCTGACAGGAGACTTTGATTTGAGGTTTCCTAGTAGCCTTGTCAAACTTTCCTTAGAATCGAATTGCAGTTTAAAATGTTTCCACCCAACGTCCCTTTCTTTTTTCCCTCTTTTTCTTGCTGTTTGATGACTCTCTCAGTTTCCACCCTCCCTCCATATTTTCTCTTGCAGGCATTTCCCCCAGCACATTTTTCTTTTGCACATTTGGTCCCATCTTGGCATCCACTTCTCACAGGACCTAGAGTAACACAGTGAATTTGTGTTATGTGCAACAGAGTGACTATCTATTCTCCCTGTTGCTAAACAACGTGTATCTTCTTGATCACTTCCCTTCAGAGGAATTTTCTCTCCCAGGTGGCTTCTAGGTCCTTTTATGAATAGATCTGATGTTGACCTCAACCTCTCCCACTCACATTTGCCAGGCGTGCTTAGACATGTCTTGGGTCTCAGAGGCAATGGGATGGGATGGAGGCTCAAGCTGAGCCCTGTGCTATACACGCTAGAGCAGCGATTGGGATTCTTCACTGCTGAAGCGAATGCACAGCTAAAGAAACAAAAGAAGTATAAGAAACTATCCCTGCCTTTGAAATGAAAATCCAGTTAGTGACACAAAAATCACACATGTGCCACAAGTGGTCAAGAATACAGATAATAATCATCAGTTTTTCAAGGACATTGAGAGAGGTTCAAGAAATAGCGTTTCCTCTTTTTCTAGGCTTGTACTCCTGTGTTTGGGATAATGAAATGAATAGCAGAGAGCTTTTTCTTTCTTTCTGAGCAGCTCCATGACCAGCTGGATGTGAAGATGTGAAAGCGAGAAAGGCACCATAATCATCATACTCATTACTGTGATGTGCTAAGAGCTTATCGCCTTTCATTAGGCCTTGCTGAGTTCTCCCATTGTGTCATGGACTGTAGAGTTCATGGACTGACATGAAGTCTTCACTTTTCACTTCCCAGAGTAAAAAAGTGGATGGGAATGGGGAATAAATTAGGCAAATTAGCTTAGCTCCTAATCAGGCACAAGAGCTCAGCACTGATTCTCGAAAGTTATAATATTTTACACTGAAGAATGTATATGGTGGTGGCAGGGGTTGGAAGAGAGACATGCCAATTAGAGCTTCAATGCTAATATCAATGTCAATGTTGTTTTCTTGACATTTTTGGCCCTTGGCTAAATTTTAGATTAACAGGCATAGAAATAATTTCAAAGATTAGCATGTTCTCCTGTTGATGGCAGGACAACACTTTGAAAGAAAGTTGATATGAAATGAATGCCGTTAAGTCTTGGGAATTGCTCACAGAAAATATCAGCAGAATTAAGTAAGTTTAATTGAAAGGGATGAATTTACTTTGGCACTGAGGTTTGAAATCTTGTTATTCTCAACTTCTTAAATGAGAGATAACAATGTTGATTTTTTTTTTTTTTTTTTTTTTTTAATGGATGGGCAGGTCCTCAGGGTTAAACTCTCCCTTAGGCCTTTGAATCGCTGTCAGGTGTCTTTGGGAGGCTTGCATATTTTTCTGGAGAAGGTTAGGTCAAACTAATGACAAGCTAGATTCCCAGTGTAATCCACTCTTTCATGACATCACAGGATAAACCACTACTATGCAGAAGCTTCTGAAGTTTCTATCTGGGAATTTGTCAATGTACTGGGCACGATAGTCCCTGGTGTAATGTTGGATAAACTTAAATGGGACAATCAAGTGGACAAATTGAACTGACTCATGAATAAACATAAGATTTTTCCTCCAAGTTACATTGAAATTGACCAATTCGACTAAATTAACGGTATTGGCGAGCTGTTTTGTGATATGTTACGCTTCCCAAATGTATTTAACATTTTAAATATTGTGGAGCTAATTCCTATTCTGATAAGTACCAAATATATTCTTGTCCCATAAACTCAGTTCCAACACATGGCATGGCATGAGTAATTGGATTCTATAAGAATCAAAAAAGATAAAGGTTTTTCAAGGAGAAGTTTCCTTTACTAAAAGTACCTTGGGAATTTTAGATTGTGTTTATGCAGCCTCAAACATGAATAAAAAATAATAAAAAGATTCTTTTTCCTTTTGGGTGGTGAGATTAAAGGTAATTTAGATTTTCTTTGTACTTTTATATTTTCAATTTTTTTACAATAAATATATAACTCTTTAATTGGACAAAAAAGAATTTCGAGTGATTAAAAAAAGGGACAGATGTGGCTTGGTGAGTGGAAAAACATTCCTAACATTTGAAACAATCTGGCAAGGACTTAGAGGCAAAAGACAGAAATCTGACTACGTTCAAGGAGTTTGCCAGATGGCAACAAATAACTGCCAATGTTTGATGGCACTATAATTATTATATACTATCTGTCACTCAGCAAGCTGTCTTTTTACAAGGCATGCAGCAACAGAATGTTGTGTTAAGATCACGCATCCTTGGGCTTATGTTGAAAGGAAGAAATGGCTTGGAAAGTCTTTCTTTTAGTCATGCCTCTGGGATATGAAGAATGGTGGGGAAATGTTTGATTATGAACACAATTGTATAGAGAATTTTGTTTGTTTATGCCTTCTGGGAACGCATTGTTTTGATTGACCCTACTTGGGAATTCAGAGGCGAGACTCTATTATCTATAATGCCAAGATCTGCTGATCAAACACAATTGCTGGGGTCATGTTTAAAGTGCTTAATTGATGTGCTTTCAAGTCCAATTCAACACTGTAGAGGTCCCATTTACCTTCAGACATCTGGAATGTTGATCATGAATTCATCTTAATGGTCCAGTTTTAGTTGGTATTTACATTTGAAAGTTACAGAATTCTATTTCTCTCAGACATACTCTATAACTCACATTTTTCACTAGTTTTGACCATTTCTCCTACCCTCAATCTATCCAAGTGACTGAGTTTTGCTGTATGAGTTTACTGCTGTATTAGTTTACTGACAGAGATATATATAAACCATGGCTTCCACAGCTGTTTCAGATGAAACTGTATATTAACGTGTAAACTTGCAACATACACTGGAAAGCTATGTGGAGCAGGTGACTGAGGAGATAATTTTCACTGCTTGGACTCAAGTCAGTTTTGAAGGAGCTAAAGATGCCCATTGAATTCTGGTGTGTATGTGTATAGTTTTGCTGTATGTGTGCAAAGCAGAGCACTGTCTATATTTCAAATAGTTAAAGATATGTGGCACAATGAAGTCACATTTTTACACCCTCACATGCTAAGGGTGTAAATGCAGTCTCACAGCCAAATGCAGCATTTATTTCTTAACATTAGTCTATCACTCTTGGTTTATGATGTTTTAAACACATGTTAGAGGTATTCATGAAGATGTAAAAGATAAATTTAAAATCCACATCAATTGCACCAAAAGTCAACTGGAAGGAGAAGATTTTAAGTCCCAGGTGTGTTAATACAAATTGGCAGCCAAAGGAACGGAGTCTTGGCCAACATATTTCCATGTCCACCTAAACACAAATAGCCTCAAACCTTTGGAGGTTGTTCCTTTGAGATGTTTCATCAGTGACATCACAGTGATTGCCACCTCCCTTGGACTACTTTAGGCCCTGCCCAGAGCCCCGGAGCCCAGACAGCCCGGGAGAGGAGCAGGAGTTGGAGCCCAAGTTGGAGAGAGAGGAGAAGCCTGCTGCAGCCAGGTGTGTCCTTGACCCTCTTCAGGTAACGGCAGGATTTTCGTGCATAGCATACAGTGTGTGTGCGTATGTGCGCGTGCATGCAAGTTGAAAACGAGAAAGGCAGAGGAATATTTACATTTCTTAATGAAATGGACAATGCCTATTGTACACAATATTTCTTAAGATGTAGAGTGAATACTGTTGATTCTTATTTTCCTTTTTTCCACCTCATGTGATGTATTTTTCTCCCTTCCTACTTAAATGTTTTTTTCATATCAGAGAGGAAAGTCTGTTTTCCATCTACTCAAAGTCTCCATTCAAAGAAAGTCAATGTTAACCAATTTATTCAGAGCTTTTTTTGATTTTATTTCATCCATATGGCAATCACTTCGGATCATATGGTGTGATCTTGACTGTGGGGAAGATTTAAAATGCCATCAAAATTGTCTTTGTGGATTAATGGCAGAAAAATGGATGTTTGCTGGTCTGAATTTCTGCCTAACTTTGGTATAAATGTGTGTGAAAGTAAAGTTCGCCCCTTACAGCTAGTATATATGTTGATTGAATTGGATTTATTAGAAATTCTAACTTTAACTCTTTGTGTTTTATTCATTTAAAAATATATAAAACAACACATTTAAGTTCACTATCAAAGTGCAAGAAATAGTAAGAGGTAAACTGTAGGAAATAAAGAAGTGTGATGATGGGTAGCCTGTCAATTCAGAGACTACGGAAGAAAATGTGAAGGATGCATAAAGCATACAGTTTGAACAATAATTATAAGGCAACATCTGTATAACTATCACCCAGGTCAAGAAACAGATCATTGCCAGTACCCCAGAAGTCTGTTCCTGATCACCTCTGCCTTCTGCCCCACCAGAGGTAATCACCAACTTGATTGTTGAGAATCTTGTCCTTGCTTTTCCTTGTAATTTTACCCCCTATGTCTGCATTCCTAAACAGTGTGATTAAGTTCCCTGTTTTGGGCTTTGTATAAACGGAATCATATTCTATGTTTCTTTTATAAATTCTTCTTTTGCCCAACAATTATATTTGTGAGATCCGCCCATCTTCTTGTTTGTTGCTCTGGTTCATGTTTTCTTTGCTCTATAGCATTCAAATGTATGCATATACCACAATTCATCATCCATTCTACGGCTGATGAGCATTTGAGTTGCTTCCAGCTTGGGGGATATTATGAAAATGTTGCTGTGAACATTCTCGCCTGTGTATCCTGGTGCATATGTGCTTGAATTTCCAGAGTAGAAGTGAAATAGCTGGATAATATGGGAATGAGCACTATCAACCTTAATAAAAAGTGTCAAATAGTTTTCCCAAAGTGGTTGAAAATTTATATATTTTTTTAGCCAGGGACATTAATTGCAGTAATAACTCATTCTTGTCATCACTTCTATGGAGTAACCACAATTCTAGCAACTAGTTCCAGTCTGCCAGTTCTAGTCCTGCCTCTAACTTGCTATGTGTCATTAATGAACTACCTCTCTCTAAAAGTCGGTTTCTCAGCTATAATCTTGAGAGAGAACAAAATTGCAGTAATACTTGCCCGAGTGGTTGTGAAGGTCACGGAGTTGTTTGGAAGGTCCCATGGATGGAGCTGTGCACAGTTGTCAATAACATTTTCCGAGTATGTTCCTTTGGGCCACTATCTATGATTTCCTTTATTTAAGAGCATAACCTAACAAGCAAATTTGGTGGGACAGTTATTTTGCACCCCCCTGAATTGGGTTGTTTTGATCATTATAAACAGGGTCTCATATTTTTGGCCTATCTCTGTAGTTCTTCAGAACTCACCCAAATACGTGGGCTTTTGGACCAGGATTTGATTTTATTAATAAATTCCTAAGAAGGAGTCTGCCTTTGATTCTCATCCCTTTGCTTCCAGGCTTCTTGCCTGGATCATCACCTTCCTGCTCCCCTCTGCTCTGTGTACATTCTGACATATTCTCTCTACTTCCCTTATCTGTTTATTTTCTTCTGTTTATTTTCTCCTTCAGGCAACCCTTTGTAAAGATGTTCATTGGCAATTTACTATATTCTTCATGCAGAGGGTCAAAAGATGGATAAGGATTAAAAGGAAAATGAAACGTCAATCAATCATCATCAGCCATATTTTAAACCAAGATTCGACAACCTACTGGTTGACACCGTCTGATTTGAAGCTGCGTGTTATGCCAACAATTACATAATAAGAAAAATGATTATTCAGCTGGTTTATAAAAGTAGTAATTTGGCTCACTAATAATATAACAAATACAGTAATTACAATTAATAATTCAGTCAGGTTAGATGGTTAAAAATACCATTCAGGCCCAAAGCTTGCTAATAACTCTTCTGCCCCCTGAAGTCCCACCCTTAGAAAAAACACTCTTTCCTCCTAAACTTTTTCACTCCATAGTAGACTTTTGTCCTAAGTATCTAAAATTTTATCTTTAATTTCATGTGGTTTGCATACATGAAGTGCCAATTCTGCCACATTACTGAAGATAATAGTTCGATCCACTATATTGCATATGTTCTCAAAGTATGATTTCCTGCGTGTACTATCTGTATGAACTATAAAGATACCATCCCTACTCTTTGAAGTGTTTACAATCTAGGCACATCCTGGACTTGACTAAAAATAGCTGGCACAAGCCTTTGTTGAAATAGAAGTACTCATGAGGCTAACACTTGCTCTTTGGACCAAGTGTCTGTTATGTGAGGGACTTCTGGGTGACCCCAGAAGGCTCTGTGCCCAATGCGGGGCTTACAAAAAAGGCCAAGCAGCTGTTGGAACTACTTCAAGCTTTCACGAGGGTTAGATGAAGTCCTCTAGCAGCCTGAAACCTGAAAAATGATGGTATCCTACTTCTATATGCAATTCAAAGAAAGAACAATACTAAACCATAACATTTTTTCTGTTTTGGTGACCTTGCTTGCTGGCACTCTAAGTTAACAAAGTAAGCGCACACACGCACACACACACAGAATTTGGAGAGAGAAAAGTGTAATATTTTGTATTTTATCAAAAGCATCAATACAATCATCACAGGAAAAAAATCTTGACTATGTTGGTCTTTTTGACATCAAGTAGAAAAGTCAGGCTCTCTTTATTAGTCAGGGCTCTTCAGGGAAACAGAACCATAGGATATGTGTATGTGTGCCTGTGTGTGTTGTGTAGATAGATGATTGATGGATAGATAGATAGATAGATAGATAGATAGATAGATAGTTAGATAGATAGAATTGGCTCATGTGATTGTGGAGGCTGGCAAGTCCAAAATCTGCAGAGTAGGCTAGCAGGCTGGACACCCAGGGAAGAGTTGCAGCCTTAGTCCAAATATAGTCTGGAGGCTAGAAATCCGAGATCAAGGTGTTGGCAGAGTTGATTTCTTCTGAGGCCTCTCTCCTTGGCTTGCAGATGGCCGCCTTCTCCTTGTGTCTTCACATGGTCCTCCCTCTGTACATGACTGTATCTTAATATCCTCTTCTTATAAGGACACCTGTCATATTTGATTAGGGTCCATCTTAATGACTTCGTTTTAACTGAATTACCTCTTAAAAGACCCTATCTCCAAATATAGTCACATTCTGAGATACTTGGGGTTAGGATTTCAACGTATAAATTTTGAGGGGGACACAATTCAGCCCATGACACTCACCTCTTCCACCATGCTTCTATTTCCTTTGAGAAAAAAATGCTCACTAATCTCCCCATTTTTTTTTGCTGTTTTCTGTTAGGAGGTGAGGACAACAGGAGGTCTTTGGTGTGCCCTCAGAAGTCCGCCTTCAATTCTCACCCAGCCACTCTGAGAATGGAGTGGAGACGGGAGCTGTTTCTCAACTTCACCGTTGTCCTGATTACAGTTCTCCTTATGTGGCTCCTTGTGAGGTCCTATCAGTAGTGAGAGGCCATGCCACGCTCCTGGGATTGACTGCAACACTCCAGAGCTGCCTGCTGTATGCCCTGAGACCTCACCGCTGTCATGGGATGCCTTTCCTGGCACCCCAAGACACTTCTGACCTGCACTCACAATATCTGAGGTGCCTCCAGTGCTAGGATCGATTGTGTGTTCTCTAAGGATGCTGCTCTCAAGGGCTCCCAAGCGTTTGCCTGCGAGCATTAGATTTATTCCCCCAACTCTTACTGCAAACATGTTAGACAAACCACAAGGTTAAAATTAAACTGGATTCCCGGTGATGTAGAATTGTAACAAGCCTCTGATCTGTCTTACCACACGTCCCTTCAACCCACACTGTCTGCAACCAAACTCTAAATCAACCTGCCAGAAGAAAGAAATGTTAGACCAAGTCTTTGTCAGCTCCTATAGCTACTGTGTGAATAAAGTTAAGTCAACCACAAAAACGACTTTGAGAATTTATTTTAGCTTCTGTTTGTGATACTGCATTTGACCCTTGGCTGGGATTGAAGTGACAAATGCTACAGTATTTCTAGCATTTGAGATAAGCCAAAATACTCCAACTGCTAAGGATTTGAAACCAAGTCAATTACGAGTGTCACATTTCAAATGATTCCATTGGTTCAGTGCTCCTCAAACTTTCCCTCTGAACTAATCTCAAGGGCAGAGGGAGAATGAATGCATTCCGCTAGGAGGTCCAGGGCACAGCCTGAAGTTTCCACTAAAAGCACACAATTTCTTTGAAGTTTTGTGTTTTATCTTTAAAATTCACAAGAAATGTGTATTTTACCCTATGATATCTCCATGTTTGTTTTAATATAAATATTTACAATTGTTTACCATTGAGTAAAGCTAGAGAAGAGTCATGTCCCTAAGAGTAGCATTTTTCAGTTTGGTTATTATCATTATGCAAATCGAGCTAGTCATTAATAAACTATAGTTATAACAAAGAGGAAAATAAAAAGTACAAATTTACATATATGTTTATAAAAGAGACTATGAAATAGATATTTCTAAAACACGTAGCTAGAACACCCCATACCAGATAGATCAAATTTGTTCTTTGTGCCAATTCTAAGGTCATCGCAGAGAAGGGAAACGTCGTTAAACCTCATCTTTCACAGCACTCCTCGTGAGGGCATTTCTTGCCGAGAATTCGGCCTATCGCTGAGGCATTACCTACCTAGCATTGTGGTTCTCAACCCTGGCTGCACAGTTTATTCACCCAGGGATGGTTTTTCAAAAATATTCCTGCTAGGTCCTCCTCAGACCAATTAAATAAAAGTCTCAAGGGAAAGAGCCCAAGCATCTACATTTTTCAAAAGTCCTCTGGATGATTATATTGTGTAGCCAGAGTTGAGAATCGAGGATAGCTACCAGTACTTCTCAAACTTTAACGTGATTACGAATCACTGGGAGGTCCCTTTTAAATGCAGATTCTGATTCAGTTTTGATTCTGACTCAGTCTGGACTGGGGCCTGAGATCCTGCACTGTAAACAAACTCCGAAGGGGTACCGGTGCTGTGGTCCATGGTCTACACGTGGAGTAGCACATTAGAACCACCTGGGACCTTTAGCAAACAACCCAAGCTTAAGCCCTATTCCCAGGAGTTTCTAATTCAATTGATCTGGGGTGAACCTGAGCATTATTCTTCTTTTAAAAGGATTCCAGGTAGCCTAATGTGCAGCCAAGATTAAGAACCCTGATATAATTAAAGGGAGAAGTGTCTTTTTTTTAAAGGAAGATTAGCCCTGAGTTAACATCCACTGCCAATCCTCCTCTTTTTGCTGAGGAAGAGTGGCCCTGAGCTAACATCCATGCCCATCTTCCTCTATTTTATATGTGGGACGCCTGCCACAGCATGGCTTGAGATCTGAACTGGAGAACCATGGGCTGCTGAAGTGGAGTGCACGAACTTCACTACGATGCCACCAGGCTGGCCCCCAAAAGTGTTGTTATTTTTGAGGGGTTTCCAGAAAAAGTTGGCAAATAGTGATGTATGTTTCTCAATGTCCTGTTCCTAATTTCAGAGTTGGACTACATATACGGATGGCAGTTGTTAATGTTTCAGTGTGCAGCACATCTACTCATAGGCACATGGCTCTAGGGTGCTTGGTGGAGGGTTACTAGTCTTTCCCTTACTCAAAGAAAACCTTAGAGAATCTACCGTGTATGTGTCGGAGAAGGTGTGTGTGGTGGTGGAGAGGGGAATGGACAAAAGGAGCAACAACATTCCTTCCACCTAAGTTTGAGTCCTCGTGCCAACATTTACAATAAGTACCACTTGTTGAGTTTATTGTATATGAAGCCCTATACTAGGCACTTTCCACACATTAAGCCACTTAGCAGATGTGGGAACTGAGGATCACAAAGCTCACTAGCCAGATGTAAGCGGTGAAGCCAGGATGACAAAAGCATCATCTTATTATCTGTTGGGGTCTGCATACAAATCATACTTCATTATTGATCTCCAAATCGTTTGATTATAGGTTCTTATTCTCCCATTCTTTAGCTTTCTAAAATATCAGCCTAATTAGATAAAGGGAACAGCTGTAATTCTCTACGTAATTTCTCTTTGCTTGTCAGTCCTCACCTTTCTCCTGCCTGTCTCTTCCTGCTGATAGGACCCGTTTGCAGGCCATATTATGGGTCACCTTTGCAGGGGTGGGGCATCCATTAGCTGAGGCTAGAATTATGTCTAATTTCTCCCGTGTTCAGGAATCCTAGTCATTATGGCTAGATTCCAGTCTGATTCATAATTCTCCTTCTATGTATAACCTTCCCTGGGATCTTGGGTACCTTGAATCATCACAGTACTCCCTCAGTGTTGGCCCCATCTACCCAAATACTGTTCAGTTACCTCCAAACAAGATGCCAGTTCTCCTCTGGAACCAGAACATTGAATTCTAGTTGTTAGCTAAAGTCCAGCTCATTGGCTTGATCCTGCCCTAGCTTTTTTCTATTTAGTTTGTTTATTCCTTCAACAAATACTTACGTGAAACTATGTGTCAGGCATTGTACTAGACACTGGGGATAAAATGGTAAATGAGATAGATAAGCCCCATTCTTATGGTGCATATGATTTAGTGAGGGAGATAGATACATGAACAGGTGGTTATAATGGCATGATAAGTTCTTTGACAAGAAAAGGAAAGGGTTTTGTTGGAGGAGATTCCAGGCAGAGAGAACAGCATGAATAAAAATCTAAAGGTCAGAGAGCATGACAAATTCAGGAAATTGAAAGTATCTTCATAGCTAAAGCATAGAGTGCCTCTCCCACCATTGGCAGAACTTATGCTACATAAGGGTAGATCTCAAAATTCTGACTGCATCTGTCTGACTTTCTAATTGGACCACCTCTGGGATCCCTCGCCATCACGCTTTACTCACTGGAAGAGACCTCCTGCCACCAACAACTGTCTGAACCATGCCTGTGCTTGCACAGAGTTTAAACGCTAGAGCTTGGAACACCTGGCAACCTTTATCTATGACAGTCAGGTCAGTTCTCCCCACTTACCATCTTACCCTTTGAGAAGCTCTTTGTTAGGTGATGGTGTCTTCCTGCCCTGAGCTGCCAGGATCCCAGCGCATCTTAAAGTTGAACTGTTCATATCACAATGCCAACCAACCATGTGAATTTTAAAAAGAAGATATATTGCTGGCTTAGACTTTTCTTCCAGTCTTCCCTAAACTCACTGCTAAATTGGACATCTTTTGGAACATCCCATTTTTATCTAATGATTTTCTTACATTGAGAAAATACACAAGCTTTTATTAGTTTAGCAGTCGCAACACCATATCTGGTCACCAACTCCTCTCCCCAGGACTGCCATATAGTTGGCCTTTATAGGCATAAGAAATTATCCAGATAATTCATGTGCCAAGACATGGCTCTAAGAAAGGAGCCCCAAGATACTCCAGCTTCCATAACCACATTTCCATCTTTGCTCCATTGACCCAGACAGAGGTGTGTGAAAATTGCCATAAAATGGTAGTGCTGCCATTGTTCTCTTTTAATTTGAGGCTCTCAATCAATCTAGAAACCATCTCAAGGGGACAGTTCCCTTTTCACTCCTACTGTTTTCTTATTGCTTAGCAGTCCCTTTTGCTCCACTGGGACACAATTCTTTCTGCCATTCCCACCTGCCCCCGCTGCCATTTTGGGACATGATCCATGCCCTTCCTATATAGGATCCCAGAGCTTTCTTCAGCAGGCAGGGCATTTCTGTTACCATCTTGAAATCCCACTACCCAGAATCCTGTGCTGAATGCCTAGAGTACTCAATAGTTAAGGACAAAATAAACTAATCTGGTTCTGTTCTCCTTTCCTCCAAATATGTTACCCATCATTCTCCTAGATATATTTTATCATTTTACTGCTTTCTGAATGTCTTCTAAAAAATTTTGGCACAGAAGACCTTTCTTAGCTGATCCACATCTATTTTTAGCTTCTGTTCTATTTACCTGTCCCACATGCCCACCCCACTGCTCATTTCCTCCTATTTGTAGTTTTCAAGGGTGCCATGTTCTTTTATATTGCCGTGACCTTGCACATCTGTTCCCGTTGCCTGAGCTTCCCTCTCTTTCTTTCCCTGGCTAATTCATTTGTTGAGATTGCCATTAGGTGTTATTACCTCTTGGAAGTTATCCCCAGATAATTCCCTTCTCTGAGCCTCACGCCTAACATGCTCATAGCACTTACCACATTGTATGGTTTGTTTGCACTTGTCTCCCATGTTTGTTTCTTGTCTATGAGGACTCTCTTAAATGTTAAATTTTAGTTCCTAGCTGGTCCATCATCATCACTAAATAAGTATCAGTTGAACACATCAATAAACTCTGGGCTAGATATAAAATCCTCCTGAATAAACATGTACCCATTTCTATGATTGGGTGCATGATCTGTGCTCACGACAGTGCAATAAAGAGGGAACTATGAAATCCATAGTTCTAAAAGTTCTATACTATTGAGCAAATCAAACTTCTTTTAAACTTTAGACAGTTGAAACAGCTTTTCCAAAGGCAGTTTGCTTCTTTATAAAATATTCATGGTGCTTGCTTCTTTTGATCTGTCTCTATCACCACCCTGAACACTTTGACAATGTTTATGAATGACTCATCAAAGCCCAAAGTGTTGAGCGTATTTTTGAGTTCATCTACAAACAGGGTGATATTGGAGAAATTTCCATTTTTCGAGCTGCATAAAGTTGGAGTTAAACTTCATTTATAAACAGCATATTTAATCAAACGTTATTGCATACCTACTGTGTGTTAGGAACTCATTTAATTCTCCTTTATTTTCTGAAGTATTTATTTTTATTAATACCTTGAGAGTGAGAAGACTGAGGCTCAGAGTGGACAAACGACCAGCCCCAAAACACAGAGCTAACGAGAGGCAGAGCTGAGAAGCAAATCCAGTTCTTTCCAACTCAGATCAGGCAGAGCTCTTTTCCAAACTCATAGCTGCCCCTCTGTGCTATCAGATAAGTGATTCTAGGGCAGAAAGCACGTTCCCTTACTCCAGGCAGAAAGTACCAAAGATATGGTATATGTCAGAGGCCTGAATCGCTCTACAGCTCAATCACATGGGGTGTGCAGCTTACACAATTCTGTTTCCCAGGAGTTTGAAACAAAGCCCTGGAATCATCTTTTCTTTGTCAGTCAACTGAGCAGTAGATAAGAAGGGACAAGAATATTGACGACTGATTAAGCTCTTTTCAACGTGTTGTTGTTATCTATGGGGATTAAGTGGAAATGGCAGCACTATCTCCAGCATTAGCCAGTTATACACACTTGCAGCAATTTGTCACATGGAGATGTTTTTATCTCTCACCCACCAGATCATTTTAAAATAAAGCATTGGAAAATGCACAGCCTTTGGATTCACAGACTGTATTCTGCTTATTAATATGTGACCTCAGATAAGTTACTGAACTTCTTTGAGCCGCAATTTCCTTAGACATAAAAATTGAGAATAATACTTTCTTTTTAGGAAAAAGGTTAAACCGGATATTATTTAGACATCCTGTGCTTAATCAGATAATTAGTGCCTGGCAATTAATCAACACTCAATAAACAGTAGTTAATATTATTATAACATAAGCAAATTGTTCACAATGCTTAGAGCATAGACGGCTTTAAAAAAGTGTTAAGGATTGGTGGTGGGCAATGCTGCTGCTGCTATTTCAACGCTATCTCTTCTAGGAGGGAAAATAAAACACTTTGTGAAAGTTAGTGATTCTTTCTTTTCTTTTTGAAAGCAGGAGAAAGGTATAAGAGAATTGCAGATTTCTTTAATCCTGAAGAGTACAGTGTATTTCTCAAAATGCAAGGAACTCTTGAAGTATAATATCTGAAACACCTATTCAATTGCGGACTCCTGCATCAAGCCCAGGACTACGGAAATGAAATCTCTGAGAGTGGGGTCTGGCTTGCCACATTTTAAACCAGCTCCCCAGATGATTCTTGTACTCACTAAAGCTTGAGAACCACTAATCTACAACATCCTCCAACGCCAGCCCCCAGGATTTGCATTTCTAATATTATCCAGGATTTGGGCACAGGTTGGACTGAGGACTTCACACATTTTCACTTTCTCGGAGGGATCACAGAATTCTCACCCTCATTCCCTTGAACTACAAGTTTACATTCTTCTTCTTCCCAGTCCCTCCAGGGAAAGCTCTCCTTCCATCCTCCACACCCATTCCTAATCGGATCCCACCCTGGATCTATAGATTCTCTCCCAAATGAGGCTGCTTCTTTGTACTTGCAGATTCAGATCTATCCACAGCTACGCTTACTAAGTTGATTTTTTAAAACCTGAGTTTATACAGTGTGTCAGCTTGTATGCAAGAGTTCTATTTTGATATATTCAAAGAAAAGTTGGAACTGTCATTCAAATTTTAATAACTTTAGAACATTAAATATCAGTAGATCTTTCCAAATTTTGCTCCCAATTGACCCCCACCTTTTTCCTGGCAGTCAGGTTGCACCCCAGGATAGAAAAATCACCATAAAGCAGTCTTCACTTCAGACCTCAGATTTAAAAGATTCAGAACTTTGTTACTTTCTCCCTGGGTAGGTAAAGTGAAAATGAGTTTTCTCAGCAGCAGCCATTCCATCCTGGGTCTGCCCGATGCGACATCGGTCTGGCGGCTGTGTTCACTGGCTCCAGCCAATACTGTGCGACCCAGATCCAACTGTGAATTGCTTCTCTTCCAGCCACTTTCCCACTTTATATTCCTCTGACACAGCCTCAAAAAGGCCATGGAAGAAAAAAGTCTATTTTCTATATATGCTATGTCTACGATGATGACATGCATAGTGATACCCACCACCCACACACTCACGTACATCCTGCCAAGTGCCAAGTTAATTTGTCTTCACAATGGCAGACTCTTCAGCTCTTCAGAGCTTTCCTGGTGATTATCTGACAATTTAACATGAAAGCTGCTCCTGTCCTTTGCTGCATCTCCATTGAACATTCCATCTTCATCCAGAATGACAAGGCATTCAGAGCGTCTTAAAATCAATGTTGAGACTTCTCTGTGAGTAGAAGAGCTACACTCGGAATCAGGTGATAGCGTAAGGCCGTTTTTGTCAGTCATCACTCCCATTCCCACCCTGTCAGATTGACTGGGATCACATAAGTATTGCAGACTAATAGAGAAAGTGGGAAGCTATTGTAAGATTTGATTTTGTCATGTGTGATGATACCTTAAACCTTGATTTTGGAAATGAGAAAGCCATATGCAATTCGAGACTGCCAACCTGAGAAACATTATGCATTATAGCATGTGTCACTGACATTAAGGATGGTTTTGGACCAGTTTGTTTTGAATGTCGGTTATGAAAGATCATATCTTTGACATTTAGTACTATTGATAATTAGTCTCTGAGCCATGAAGTATTCTCTTCCTGGGAAAGATGTGTATAGCTAAATATATTTCCCTTGAAGATCTCTGTATTGGGTTCCATCTTCTCTTTTCCCTCTTTTCCCGGTATTTTCAGCGTCCCAAATATGCTTAGACTGATACCATAATGATTAATATGCACTTTCGGGTAAGGTTGTATTTAATCTGCAAATCAATCCCCCAAAATAAAAGGACATCCTTTCTATCTACAGTGAAAAGGTAAAGCAAGTCCAATGCTTCAGACCTAGCTGTGCAAACCACATGACCACTCATCTACGGAAATGAGAATGAAGGGCTATCTCTGCTGTGAGACAATGATGGAGTAGTACCTGACTGCAGGACGTATATTTTGATAAGCATTATTTTTTATTTGCAATTCAAAACTGGCAAATATTCTTCTGAGCATTAGGCATGATGACTTGAAAAAAGATACCAGAAGCTTGTTTTCTATCTTGGTGCCAATGAAAAAACAACTCAGCTCTGAAATCTGAACTGCTATATGTTACTGTGCTATTTTAATCACAACTCATTAGAACCCTTCATTATAAAGTCTTATATTTTCTGGGAAGAGACAAATTTACTCAAATTTTGCTTGGCTAGAGTTTCCCTGAGGCAGTCAGAACTCTTTGGTAAGGTGAAAATCGGTCCTAGCCATGTTAATGGAAATCCTTGCCTTGGCTTACCTCTTTCATCAACAAAAAAATACAGAATGGATAGTGGAAGAAAGTAGTTACAAATACCAGCTGTGATCGTATATATATATGCACACACACACATATGCACATACAAGGCCTCTGTAGCTGTGTATGTGTGTGTATGGGACATATAAAGTCAATATATCTTATGTTACATTATGAGGGAATTTTACCTGAAAAGGATGGGCTCAGAGATGATGGAATCAGAAGCCTGCAGAATCTTTTAGAATCTTTCCTACGGTTATTTAATAATAAACACTCTAGCCTTCATTACGGTTGGAAGTAGAAAAAAAAATTCAGCAAGCATTGAAATTTTAGCTGTGGGAGGAATAAATAGCCCCTATGACCTCTGAGATTTCCTACAATATCATTGGACGGTTTCCCTGAGAACTTTTTACAACTCTCAGATGCTAAAACCAGCAGCTTACAGATATCTTTCCTTACTCTCAAGGAACATGATCTAAATATGAATCATCACAGGCACCAATATCTTGGCTAGAAAATCTTCCTAGTGACACAGTATCCTATTCCCTGAGAGATGCCAAAGGAATTCTTTCCACAGCTTCTTCCTCAGAAGAGAAGCAATAGGGCATAATGGAAAAAACAGTGGCTTTGGCTACAATTAGACTAAAGTTTTAATCCTGACTCGGCCATTTATTAATTGTTTGACCCGTGACAAGTAAATTAA
The DNA here is from genome assembly GCF_021613505.1 of Equus quagga. Classification (NCBI taxonomy): domain Eukaryota; kingdom Metazoa; phylum Chordata; class Mammalia; order Perissodactyla; family Equidae; genus Equus; species Equus quagga. The sequence continues at coordinate 56,901,730 of NC_060280.1, read as the reverse complement.
AACTCCCTGAGACACAGTTTTCTAATCTAAAAATGGAGATAACATTCCCTACCTTAGAAGGTAGTGGAAGAAGTAGAAATAGTGCATATAAAGTACCCAAACATAGTAGATTCTAGATGAATTATAACTCGTAGCTATGACTTTTAGGTTGAATCTGGTTACTAGAATGGAGCATCATCTCCTCATACAAGGTAAACTTTTGAAAGTTTAATGTCTCACCAAGCCCACCACACATGTCTCTGTGTTGAGGGTAAGTGTTGGGATGAGCGAAGATAAGAATAAGAAATTAGAAGCTAATTTTCATCTTTTTTAGTAAAATTTTAGTATTCCCTTTCACCTTTCCCTTTCCAATTCCTTTCTGCCTCATTTACTTTTTAAAAACAATATTTACTTTTAAAATCAAAAGTAATACATCAATACATTTTTGTTAAAAAGTGTGAACAGAAGCATCCTTGTCATTCCTTTTTTCTGACTAGGGGAGAGTCAAAATAGCTGCTGCTATAGAGATGAAATGCTAGGGAGTAAATAACCAAGCTTGGCTCTTCCGACTAGAAGTCAAAAGTGTCTTAATTATTCTTGCATATTAACTATTTCATGTGAAGTTCAGAATCAGTTTTTAAAATTTTATAAAAGGTCCATTAGGATTTTTATTTTAAGTATAGTGAGTTGTAAATTGATTTTAAGAGAAGTAACACCATTAAAAGATTGAATATTTTAAAATCATGAACTTGGTGTATTTCTCCAAATATACTAGTCTATTTTTAAAAATGTCCTTCAGTAAAATTTATAGTTTTAGTTAAAAGGACTTACATATTTTTTTCTTTTAGTTCCATGATTACTTTTTTAAAATTGAGCTGTAATTGACATACGACTTTGTATTAGTTTCAGATGTACGTCATAATGATTTGATATTTGTATGCGTTGCAAATGGATCGGTACAGTAAGTCTAGTTAACATCCTTCACCATACATAGTTAGAAAAATTTTTTTTCTTGTGATGAGAACTTTTTTTTGATGTTGTAAACTTTTTTTATTGAAGTATAGTTGAAATACAATACTATATTAGTTTCAGGCCTACAACATAGTGATTCAACATTTATATACGTTATGAAATGATCAGCACGACAAGTCTAGTAACCATCTGTCACCATACAAAAGGGATGAGAACTTCTAAGATCTTTTCTCTTAGCAACTTTCAAATGTGCAACATAATATTATTAACTATAGTCACCATGCCATACATTACACCCCCAGGACTTATTTATTTTGTAGCTGGAAGTTTGTACCTTTTCCTCTTCACCCATTTTACACACCCTCCCTCCTGCCTCTGGCAACCACCAATCTGTTCTCTGTATCTATGAGCTTGGTTTTTTGTTTTAGTTTTCAGATTCCTCACATAAATAAGATCATATGATACTTATCTTTCTCTGTCTGACATTTCACTTAGCATAATGGCATTAGGTTCCGCATATGTTGTCCCAAATGGCAAGATTTCATTCTTTTTTATGGCTGAATAATATTCCAGTGGATGTATATGTGTGTGTATATCACTTTTTTTTTATCCATTCATTCGTCAATGGACACTTAGGTTGTTCCCATATCTTGGGGATTGTAAATAAGGCCGCCATAAACATAAGGGTGCATCTATCTTTTTGAGTTAGTGTTTTCATTTTCTTTGAATACATACCTAGAAGTGGAATTGCTGGATTACATCATAGTTCTATTTTTAATTTTTTGAGGAACTTCCGTGCTGTCTTCCATGGTGGCTGCACCAATTTACACTCCCACCAACAATGCACAAGGGTTCCCAAAAAGGTCTTATGTATTTCTTATTAAATTTATTCATATGTACTTCATAGTTTTTTGCTATTATGAACAGAATATTTTTCTGTTAATTAAAAAATTAATATTGCTATTAATAGTATGTTTATTTTATATCCAGCCACATTACTAAACTCTCATTAGTTCCAGGAGTTTGGCAGTTGTTGCTTTGGAATTTCCTAGTGGACAATCACTTATTAGGCAAATAGTGATGCTTTATTTCTTCTATTCACATGTGTATAGCTTAAGTCCTTTTTATTCATGTTGCATCAGCTAAATTCTCCAGCAATATGTTGATCAATGGAGATAATAGAAGGCATTGTTTGTTTCTCACTTTACTGAGAATGCTTCTACAGTTTCCCCATTAGGTATGATATTTGATGTAAGTTTTGGTAGGTAACTTTTATTTGGTAAAGAGTTCCTTTTCTATTCTCAATTTGCCAATTTAAAAAATCAAGGTATGGTTTTAGCTTTATCAAATGCTTTTTTACCATCTATTGAGATTATCATATAGTTTCTTCTTCATTTGATCTGGTAATTAAGCTACCTATATATCTGGGAAATATCTTACTTGATCACAATATATTATACTTCACTATATAACCAGAGTCAGCTTACCATCATATTTACAATGTTCTCCCCTATATTCATAAGTGGGATTGGTTTTTTCTTTTCTTTTCTTGTGTTATCCTTCTCCAGTTCAGTTTTGGCAATAGGATCATGCTGGTCTTATAAAATACGTTGGATAACTTTCAGTTTTCCATTTATAACTTGTAATATTTTATATAACATTGAAATTATCTTTTATTGAGGATTTGATAGAACTCATTGGTAAAATGCTTGGTGGAATACTTTTATTAGGGATAGATCTTAGACTATACAATTTCTTATATTATTACTGATCTATCTAGATATTCTACTTCATGAATCAACTTGGGTAATTTATATTTTCTCTTAAAAATCCTTCATTTCTTCTTGGGTCTTAAACATATAGCAGGTGGGTAACTCAGACCAATACTTCCGAAAAAAAATAGCTAGAAAAGCTGGACAAAATATTTTTAAGAGATATGTTTGAAGGCTTTGGGTAGCTAAAAAGGGCATGAAGAACTTCAGGCTCACGTTAGGGGATTTCATCACTGTGTGAACATCACAGAGTGCACTTACACACACCTAGATGGTATAGCCTACTACACACTTAGGCTCTATTGTGCTATTCTTATGGGACCATCGTCATTTATGTGATCCATTGTTGCCCAAAACATAGTTATGCAGTGCATGAATGTATTTCGGACTTTTTTTTCCTATTAGTTTTTAGATTCTGAAGAAGTGACTGAGACAGTCAATAGTGTTTTAGATAGCCTTTAGGAACTAAAGGAATAAGCATTTGAATTCAGAGTCCTCCAAGAGGAGGAGTTATGGAAAGCTCCCTAGGCTTTGGGTAGACTGTCAAAAGGTTACACTAGAAGTAAGATAAACCAGAAATAAACTGGCCTTCATAATAACTGAAGTCCAGATTTTTATCCCATCTGACAATCTCTGTCTTTTAATTCATATATTTGGACCACTTACATTTACATAATTATTGATATGGTTGGATTTAGCACTATTTGTTTTCTATTGGCTCCCTGTTTTTGTTTTTCTGTTTCTGCTTTCCTGTGTATCTGGTGTATGCCATTTTAATTTATCTATTGGCGTTTTGACTACATTTCTTTGAATAATTGGTTTAGTGGTTGCTCTGGGGATTACAATATATGCTTTTCACAGTCTACTTAGAGTTAATATTTCATGGCTTCAAGTGAAACGTAAAATCTTATAACCATATAGATCTCTTTACCCTTTTTTCTTTACATTGTATTGCATTTACAACCACTGAAAACCCCCATACATAATGTTATAATTTTTCTTTTTTTCTTTTTAAAGAATGAAAAGTCTTTTTTTCTTTTCTGGGAAAAATTTTCCTTGAGCTAACGTCTATTGCCAATACTCCTCTGTCTTTTTTCCCCTCTTCCCAAAACCCCAGTACAAAACCCCAGTAGTACATATTCTAGTTGTAAGTCCTTCTAGTTCTTCTATGTGAGCTGCTGCCACACCGTGGCTACTGACAGACAAGTGGGGTGGTTCCATGCCCAGGAAACAAACTGGACCACCAAAGAGGAGTCCAGCAAACTTTAACCACTAGGCCCTGAGGGCTGGCCCTAATTTTGCTTTCAATAGTCATATATGTTTTAAACAATTTAGAGAAAAAATAGTCTAATTATTCAGATATTTACCATTTCTGTTGCTCCTTCTTCATTCCAAGTATCCTTCTGATACAATTTACCTTCCCCCTTAAGAACTTCCTTTAGCATTTCTTTTAGGGCTGGTCTTCTGTCAACAAATTCCCTTAGTTTGCCTTCATCTTGGAACATTTTTATTTGCCTTCCTCTTTGAAGGGTATTTTCACTAAATATAGAATTTTGGGTTGACCATTATTTTCTTTCAGCACTTTGAAAATGTTGTTCTGCTGTCTTCTGATCATCATGGTTTCTTATGAGAAATCTGCAATCATTCAATTTGTTGTGCTTCATATGTAATATCTATATGTTTTATTTATCTCTGACTGCTTGCAAGATTTTTCATTATCTTTGATTTTCAGCAGTTTAGTCATGATGCACCTGGTTGTAGTTTTCTTTGAGTTTATCCTATTTGAAATTCACTGAGCTTTTTGAGTCTGCAAACTCAAGTCCTTCAACAAATCTGGGATGTCTTCAGCCATTATTTTTTCAAAAATTTTTCTCTGCATCAATTTATTTCTTTTCTTCTTCTTGGACCCTCATAATAAGGATGATAGACTTTTTTACATTTTCTTACAGATCCCTGGGTCTCCATTCAATATTAAAAAATTGTTTTCCCCTTTGTTGTTCAGATTTGATGATTTCTGTCCATCTGTTTTTAAATTCACTTACTCTTTTCTCTGTCATTTCCATTATGCTATTGAGCCCACCAGTGAATTTTTTATTTTAGTTATTTTACTTTTCAGTTCTAAAATTCTCATTATTTTAGTCTCTCTCTTTTTTTTTTCTTAGAACTCCTATTTTTTCCATTCATTTCAAGAGTATTGCCCTTATTTCATGGAGCATACTTAGAATGGATACTTGTAAAATTTTTGTGTGATGATTCAACAGCTGGTCATTTCTGAGATCCTACCTATTGATTATATGTTCTATTGAGGATTATTGAGAATTTCCTTATCTTTACATCAAGCAATTTAAAATTATTTCCTGGACATTTTCAGTATTATGTTATGAGGCGTTGGGTTCTGCTAAGGTCCTCTGGATGATTTGATCTTTAGTTTTAGTAGGTAATCAATCTGGTTAATTTAAGATTGCAAGTCCCAATCTGGTTAATTTAAGATCGCAAGTCCCAATCTGCCTTCTCTGTGCTGTGATTCCAATGTCAGCTTAGTTTTTAAAGGGTTTGCAGTGTTGTTTGGGTTCACCCCTGGTGTGGCCCACTCAGAGGCTAGTTTGGGACATGGGCAATGGTCTACATCATAGTTCAGTTCTCAAAGTCTTTGCTATGTTGCTTCCTATCCACCCATGAAGATCTCAGAAGTGACTGACTACACAGATTTAGAGGATCCATTTCTACAGCTGTCCTTTCTATGATTTCCCCAATATTTTCTAGCTCTCAAAGGCCCCTTCTCATGGTCTTTAGAAAGCTGGAGGGAAAAAGCTGGAGTTTTGGCCTCTCCATGCTGCTACATACTTTCCAAAACTGGATCTGCCTCAGGAGCAAAGGGTAGAGAAAAAAGAGAGAGAAAACACTTAATAGACATTCCCCTGATACACTTCAGACCGCAGGACTCCTTTCCCCAGTTCTTCTGCAATAAAGAAGGGTTTTCTCTGCGTTTTAGGTGACTTCAAGTTCACCACTGCTGCTCTGTTCTGAGTGCAGCTTCATGACTTGCCACAGGCCACAGCCGAGAGATTAATAAAAGAAAAAGTAGGGGATTCCCTCCACATTGACAATCCTGCAGGGCCTCTTACCTGGTCCTCTGACTAGAAAAAAAGGGTTTCTCTGAGAGCTTTTCTGTTCACACCTGTTCCAAGATTTGGGCTGCCCTGGAGTCTAAATTAGGAGATATGGGTAGAAAAATAAAAAAACCGGGAACTCTCCGCTACAATGGTTATTACATGAGTTTTGAGAAAAAGATAGAAGATGAAGCAAGTTTATTTATTTTAGCCAAAACCAGAAGTCCATGAATTCTAGATTTGAATCATCTAAACCCCTGATTGGATTAAGGTGATAACGAGACCCCTAGTGCCACAGTGGTCTGGCAGGTCAAACGAAAGCTCTCTCAGGAGACTCTCTTAATCCTAGGCCTCAATTTATTTTTACAGTTTTTTCACATGCGATATCTGCCACTCAATAAAAATGACTAGGCATATGAAGAGACAAGTTAATAAAAAACAAGAGAATCAATAGACAATAGAGAAGATCCACAGAGAATATAGATAATGCAGTCTTTTGACGCCGACTTTGAAATAACTCTGCTTAAAATGTTCAAGGAGGGGCTGGCCCCGTGGCTGAGTGGTTCACTTCGCGTGCGCTCCACTGCAGGCGGCCCAGTGTTTCGTTGTTTCGAATCCTGGGCGTGGACATGGCACTGCTCATCAAACCACGCTGAGGCAGCGTCCCACATGCCACAACTAGAAGGACCCACAACGAAGAATATACAACTATGTACCAGGGGACTTTGGGGAGAAAAAGGAAAAAAATAAAATCTTTAAAAGCAAAATGTTCAAGGAAAAAATATATATTGTTATAACATTGTCGCTTGTATTCTTTTATAGCTTTTAATATTCTCTGTATCTGCAATTTAGTCTTTTATTAGAAGGCTTGCCAACTTCTTATTTCCATCAAATGAGTGGAGTCAAACTAGAATTTGTGACATTGGAGTGAGGGAATCACTTTAGAAGAAAAGAAGGTTTTAAAGTCAGTTACCTTCCCAGAAAAAAACAGTGCTATTTTCTATACAGTTTAAATAAAGAAGTAATTAAGATCAGTTTTATTTAGCCCATATTTAATATACACACACCTACCCAGCAGCATTTTTTATTCAACTTACCCATTCGGACTATAGTTTCCAGGTTATTCAAGGGTTGTCTTTTTTGACAGTAAATTTTCTTCTGGGAATCCCACTTTTTAAAAAATTTGATTTGTCTTCATCTTATTTTCTATCCTGCCTCACCTTAACTTTTCCCTTTTCTTTTCTTATCCCGTTGAGAAAGCTTATGATTCCTCCAGAATTGGGATCTTGCCACTTGCCTCAGTTAATACTGAGAAAGAAAATGTTTAAACTCACCCAAATCTGTTACCACTGTTGTAAATCTATCACTACATCCTGATGAGTGTGAACTGTCAATTTCAGTCAAAATTAGTTCAAAGGAATTGATACTCCAATATTAGCAGAAATAGAGGAATAAAGAAGCTTTGCATTTATGGAAAGTGCAATACACTAATTGGCTTATCTCATACCCAGCTTGCAGTCTTATGGGCATGAAGTATTCGTACAAGAACGTAGGCTCGTCCTTTCACTGAAGTTTGACTGTTCATAGCAGAGACAACTAGAAAGAGACCACTATCTATGGAGCACAGTACATTAAGTTATTCAGAGCAACTGTCTTTGAACATGTTTTCTCTTAAGTAAAAAAAGTCTTCACAAAAATGAAAATACATTTTCCTCTCACCACAGTGTCCAACAGCATCTCCTAATATATAAATTATATATTATTTCCAGACAAATGCATTATTTTAAATAATTTGCTGCAATATGAATTGTATTTGTTTTGTTTTGTTTTGAGGAAGATTAGCCCTGAGCTAACATCTGCTGCCAATCCTCCTCTTTTTGCTGAGGAAGACTGGCCCTGGGCTAACATGCATGCCCATCTTCCTCTACTTTATATGTGGGACGCCTGGCACAGCATGGCTCGACAAGCAGTGCATATGTCCGCCTCTGGGATCCGAACTCGTGAACCCCAGACTGCTGAAGTGGAATGTGCGAACTTAACTGCTGTGCCACCAGGCCAGCACCCGAATTGTAATTTTTTATTCTCTCTGCTTAAATTTTTCTTTTACAGTTATATGATTAAGTAATCATGGCACATAATCTGATTTATTAAAAATATGATTTATATGGGTGTTCCTCCGAATCTTGTTACTCTGTAAATCGAGGGGCATCGGCATTCAAGTGTTTTTAGCTAAAATCTCAAGTGACAGGTATATTTTAGGTGCATAGCCGCTTCCTCTCTTTTTTCTCAGAGGGATTTCAAACACAGCAGAGCATGGAGTCCTGTGATCTCTCCTTTCATCTCTCCCACCACCTCTCTTTATTTTATTATTTCATCGTTACTTCTGAAGGGGTATTTATGATCTAAACAAGGTACAAAATCTGAGCCAAACATTTTACTTCTTCAAAAAACGAATAAAACATGTGGTTGCAGCTATAAAGTGAGCGACTCCATGTATAGCATTGGGGAGGGGACAGTAGCCCTTGGTTAAAGAGATGGACCCTTTGCCTGGAATGAGCCTTTCTGGAAACCGTAGCTTTACTTGGACTCCCTCAGGAGTTTCACTTCATGCCCTGAGGTGTGACCAGACTCATACACAGCAGAGGGCGCCCCAGTATAACAGAAGAGCCCCGGGGCCACTGAACAGCTCTGTGATGACTGGATTTATGCTCAGTTCTTATGCATCTGGAGATATCTATTCAACAAAGATCTGGTGAGTGTGTTTTATGAGCCAGGCACATATACACTTTAGGCACTTCAGACACAAAGATGAATTTGGCTCAGTTCCTGCTCTCAAGAAACTTACGTGCAGTCAAGTAGGGGAGATGAGAGTATGTGTTAACTAAAAATAACAACAGCTAACATTTATTTTCTACTTACTATGTTTCACGCACCACGCTAAGGGTTTTGCCTTCACGATCTCATCTAGTCTTCATAAGATTTCTTCAAGTTAGGTACTGTTATTATGGCAGGAGTCACACAGAAAGAAGTGCTATAATTGAGGAATGAGAGTGCTTGGGAAGAAATAAGATAGACTTAAGTCCATCTAAGGGAGTTAGGGTAAAAAGTTAAAAAGTGACATTAGCTATTTACTTGTTTGCCTTGTCCTCAGCTGTGAGCTGGATGAGTGTCTTGCTTGGTTTTGAAACATCAGTGCTTAGACTCAATGAATATCTCAGGAAGGAAAGAATGATGTCTGAGCTCAATCTGGAAGGGTGAGTAGATTTTCACAATATAGGAAAGAGAAAATTGCCTTCCAGGCAGAGGGCTCAGCATAACAAAGGCAGTGAGACACTCAGTAATTTGGGGTAAAGGAAGATCAGGGTATGAGTTGGGGAGTGGAGGAGAAGCAGGAAAGTAGGTTGGTGTCTTAGTCAGCTATTGCTGTGTAATAAGTCACCCTAAATGGAGTGGTTTAAACAAGAAGTATTTATGATTGCTTGTGAGTGTACAGGCCTTTTGGGGGTTCTGCGGATTCGGGCCAGACTTGGCTGATTTCAGCCAGGCTTGGTTATAAATCTGCAGTGACCTGACGAATACACTGAGGAATGGCTTGTACACAAGTGGTGGATGGCTGGCTGTCGGCTGGGTGGATAGAGGTGATTGGGCCATGTGTCTCTCATCATTTAGTAGCCCAGCCTGGGTTTGTCCATGAGGCAATGGCAGGATTCCAAGAAAGTGAGCGGAAGTGATCAAGGCCTCTTGAGACCTAAGCTTGGTATTGGTACTCTGTCATTTCTGCCACATTCTATTGACCAAAGAAGATCACAAGTTCAGCCCAAATTCAAAGGGTGGGGAAATAGACTCTATCCCTTGATAGGAGGAGCTGCAAAGTTACATTTCAAAGGACAGGCATACAGAGAGAGGTGAAGAATTGGCGATATCTTTGCTCTCAATCTATTGAGTTGGGATCAGATACCAAAGGGTTATCACCATCTGAATACCAAGTACGGACTTTATTTTCTAAGAATGGAAAACTCTCAAAGGCATGACATAGATTTTGGTTTTAGAATGATATCTCTGGTAGTGGTATGATACAAACTTTGGAGGGAGGAGAGGTTAAAGGCCAAGTTCCTTTGAGGTGGCTAATGCAAGAGTCCAAGATGATGTGGGTTTAAACAGAACCTACAACATTAGTTCTCTCCATCTAGTCTGCCAAGTTACATCAAGATCACCTCTTGTATTCTCTGCCCCTACCAATTCATTTTGCGTAGAGATTTAAGGATTTGAGTTTAAATATGTGGGCCTGCAAATTAACTTAGATGGCCTGTAAATTTCTACCCTATGTTAAGTTTCCATCATTTTAAGAAGAACCTCATCTATGGTTGTTCCAAATGCTTTGAGGGTGAAATACTGTCCAAAAGTTGTTTTCTTACATAAAAGAAATATGGCTTTGTGGGGAATCAAGGAAGGTTTTTGAGCGAGAAAAATAAGTGATCCTAGATATTATTGGGAAGTTAAATTTCATAATGAAAGGTAGGTTAAATTGCTAGGAGAAGGTTGTAGTGAAGGAACCATTTGTAGCCCATAGAAATAGTTCATGTATGGATTCATAAGGCCTGAATTAGACAGGGGGTGGAGTGTGGGGTACGGGCTCTGGGAGTGGGAAGGGAAGAAAGGACCTACAGGGTGGTTCTCTTAAGATTGGAGAGAGCTTGGAGCCTGACTGGATGTAGGAGTGGGACAAGGGAGAAGAAGAGTTGAAGGTAAGCTCACTGATTAATGTCAGTCTTCAGTCTGATTCATTGTGTCTCCAAGGTCATATTTTACAAGAATTAAATTTTCTTGCTTCTAAAAGTAATACTTAGTCATCACGGAAAATACATTTGTTCTTTTATTCATTTATTGAACAAACAGTTAAGGAGTGCTTCCTATATGCCGGTCACTGTTCTAGGCACTAGGGATACAGTAGAAAGCAAAATGAAACAGAAATCCTTGTCCTTTTGGAGAAAAGGAAGGGGCAAAAGTGAGGAAAATCACTCAGACCCTCCCTCCTGCCCAAACTTAACACTTTAGAATATCTACTTCTCTCTCTTTCTCCTCCCTTTTCTCTCTCCCGACCTCTTCTTTCTCTCTCTGTGTGTATGTCTCTCTCTGTGTGTATGTCTCTCTCTGTGTGTATGTGTCTGAACATGGGTTGTTTGTTTAGCAACATCTTGATCACTAAATAAAATACTGTTTTTCTGGCTTAAATTATAGTACAAGATTCCCCCTGCCCCATATTAGTACCTATTCTACATTACTGTCTCTTATTAGCTGTGTGAACCTAGGCAACCTCTGTGCCTCAGTTTCCTCATCTGTAAAAAAGAGATAATGGTAGTGCTTCCCTTCTAGTGCTGTTGCGAGGGCTGAGTTAATACATTTAAAGTGCCTAGAACAGTGTATATTAGAGTACAAGCACTCGACAAATTTAGCCATGAGAATTATTATTTTTATCACTAATATTTTAAAACACTATTTACCAGTCTACTACTATTTTTAGTTCTTTAGATTGCTTTCATTCTAAAGTAACACTAAATAAGCATCTCTTTATGTGAAGGCTTTTTTCTCTATTTCAGATTATATCCTAGGGACTGTTTCCAAAGGTGAATTACATGGCTAAAAGTTACAAACATTCCTTTGGGTTTAGTGGCCTTGTGATTTGACTTTTCTGGGTTTGCCGCCCACATTGACTAAGCTGATTGATTGCAAAATCTCTGCATTACTCTGTGATTGGAATCTGGGAGATTCAGGCCCAGCTCTGGGCAAAGCTGAGGTGAAGGGGAAAGTTATTTAGGTTCCTCCATCCTCTCCTTTCTATGCTCTATTCATATCCTTCTCTTCATTCATTCCTCAATTTTTTTTTTTTTTTTTTTTTGCCTGAGGAAGATTAGCCCTGAGCTAACATCTGTGCCAATATTCCTCCATTTTGTATGTGGGTCACCACCATAGCACGGCTGACGGGTGCTGTCAGTATGCGCCTGGGATCTGCATCCACAAACCCTGGTCACAGAAGCCAAGTGCTGAACTCAACCACTACGGCTCAGGGACCTCCCCATTCCTCAACTATTTTGCAGAGAACTTGCTGTGTAGCAGATACTGTGTTGGAGACTGACTATGCTGAGAAAGCCCAGCCCCTGCCTTGGCTGAGCTTGAAGTCCAGAGGCACAATTACAATCAGGTGAAACTGTGATGGCAGGATAGGACATGAACTGAGCTGTGGGAGCTCTGGAGAGCTCCTCAGACTGATGCCTGGGATTTCAAGGCTCTCTGGAGGAAGTAAAACTTGAGTTGAGGCAGACAGTAGAAGTTGGTCAGATACAGACATGAAATTGACTCTGCCATTATTACTTCCTAGATGTGGGACCCAGGGCAAGTTTTTATCATCTCTGAGCCCCAGTTTCCTTATATATAAAATGAGAATGATTGTGCCTACTTCATAAATTGTGAAAGGAATAGAAAATTTTTTGTGAAGTACTTGGTACATAATGACAATAGCAAACAATTGTATAGCACTTACCAGGTGCCAGACATTATTCTCCTTCACTACATTATTAAATTTCTCAGGCAATTATTTTCAGGCAGTGTAACTCACTGAATCCTCATAACAACCCTATGTTGCAGATACTTCTATTACACCCGTTTTACAAACAAAGAAACTGAAGCAAATGTGTTACTTATTATATAGTTCATAAGTGGATAAACTGGAATTTTAACCTGTGCTACTCTATAGAGTCTCCATAAAAACTGCAAAAAATAGTGAATTATTGTTAAAGGAAGAAGAGCATGTGATGCAGAGGAAACAGTACATAAAAGCACAGGAAGTAAGAGACAACCTAACACTTTGACTTATGTGTAAGACAGGTTCTGGTGGAACATTATCATATCAGTCAGGATTCTCAGTTACTTACAACAGAAACTGACTCAGCATAACTTAAGTTAAACGGAATTTGTTGGTAGGATGTCAGGGCGCTCCTGATAGCAATAGATGGAAGGTTGAAGGACCAGGCTTGGTGACATGTAGAGTCCATGAGAACCCATGGAAACCTCAATAGGCATTGTGGGGAAGAAACAGCTTGGTGAGCAACACCTAGAAAGAGTAACACCCAGCCCTCACCCTGCTTGCTCAAATTCAGAGTCCTCAGAAAGTGTCTTATTGGCCAAGCTTAGTAACGTGCGTGACCCCTGCCCCTACTCCCAAGGCCAGGGGAAGGAGGATCTGAGCCCTTCATCTTCTATTATGGGAAATCATTTCCAAGAGTTTCCCTTTTTCCAAGACTACTCAGTGGAAGAGAGTTATTTCCCCACAAGAAAATTGGGGTGCCATTAGGATAGGAGTGGGTGTTGGAAGCTAAATAAGGACCTAGTCCACTACATGTGTTAAGAGAGCAATGAGGGTTGATATTGAGGCACCATTCCTGACATCATCAAACAGGTATTTATTTGAACACTGAGCCTTTGTGTTCTAAGGAGAGAAAGACATTTGATCATTTTCACACTGTCAAAAAAAGTAGACAGAAGCCTCATTATGCTTGGGAGACTTGAAACATTTCTGGAAAAAGATAATAACCAAAAGATTATCCTTTTTCAAACTGTGTTTTAAGCCTGACATGTATATCTTCCTCATCCTAGGCTTTGAAATGACAATTTGCCGGCTTTTTCTTTCCTCTTCCAGGTTGATGGTGAAGAACTGATTCTTCGGCCAAAATTAAGGTAGATGAAATATCCCAGAAATTATATTTTCTGCTTTATAGTTGGGTTCTTCTTTCATATAAGAGTTGGAGAATTGTAGAAGAGGAGGAAATATTAAAGATTACCTAATTTCTTCATTTTATAAATGAGGAAACTAAGATCCAAAGATGTTCTGTGGGCTGCCCAAGTTCAAGCAGAAATGGTCTCCTGATCTCAGCTCTCTGCTTTTTTCATTCCAGCACATAACCAAAGAAATAATTTTTCCGGATTTTTTTTTTATGGCTTGCAATATGACTCATATTATTCAGTAAACTGTCTGAGCTTCCGAATTTCCAGGGATTATATTGTTCCCATTTCATGGGAAAATCTCGCTTGGTTTGTCTTCTTCAGTTTTCCTGTGTCCCAGTGCTGTCTCCCTCCTCCGGTTTCTACCTCACTCTGCTCCTGCATCTTGCCAGTGTGCATTTAATCATATGGCAAGGATCGTTATGCTCTGCTCATTTCATGAGTATGAATCTCTTCTCCTCAGTTCCTTTGTCTTTGCCCCGAGGCCTAGCCAATTGCACCACATTGTTTCAACAAATGTATAAATGGGAACTTGTAGGTCGATTCATTCCATTTGCCAGCCACCAGTTTCTGCAACTTACTTCTGCCTTTTAGCACTTCTCGGCCCTGCTCTCCAAGGCCTCTGGCTGCCAGCGTGCCCACTGTATCAACTCACCTGGGCTGCAACCACATGTTCGTCTCTTTCCTGCTGTCTTCCCAACCACCAAAAGTAGCCCATTAGTGTCTGGGGCTTTGTTGCCTTTGTTAACTTTGATAATCACATTACTAGGCATAAATGGAGAATGTCTGTTTCAGCTATCTATTGCTGTGTTATAAACTGCCACAAAACTTAGCTGCTTAAAAGAATAACCATTTATTATTTCTCATGATTCCATGGCTGGATGGTTCTGCTGATGTGGCTTAGCTTGGCTGGGCTTGCTCATGAGTCTGCTGTCAGCTGGCAGGTCAACTGGGGCCAGTTGGTCGAGGATAGCTTTAGCTAGGACACCTTGACTTTCTTCCAAATGGTCTTTGGTCCTCCAGCAGGCTAGCCCAAGCTTGTTCTCCTGGTGGTTGCCAAGTTCAAAGAGAGGAGGAAGAAACTCAAAGGTTCTATTTCAAGCCTCCGTTTGTGTCAAGTTTGATACTGTCCCATTGGCAAAAGCAAGGCACAAGGCCGAGCCCAGAGTCAGTGGGGAGAGCACAGAGGTCAGACTCAGGGAAGTGTGAAACTGGGCCTACTAGTACAAACAGTCTAGTACAACATCCAAATTAAAGCAACTTGAAAACTATCCAAGCTGGTTGGTGGTTATATATATATTATACATGTATACAAATACATAGGGGTGTGTGTGTATGTGTGTGTTGTTTTAATCTAGAGTAATAATAGTAATCAATGGAGTAGTAACCAATGGAATGGACATATGTTGTTTTTTGCCACCCCCCCCCCCCCATATGCATTTCCCCTATTTCTTGCCATGGTACCTGATTTCTTTAGGAGTGAGTGACTCCTCCCCTACTCTCAGTATATGCAGCTTTGGGAGAGTGGCACATGACCATGTTTAGTCCATCAAAGCACTGCTTTCCCCTAGTAACAGTGATGGGTACACGTCTCAAGTTGGACTATTAAGAGACTCATTTTCAGGTCTTTAGTTGAAACAGCCTCCTCCACCACGCAAAAGTCCACAAAAGAGACTCACTAAAAGTACACAATGTGGGAGCTGCTTCACTCACTGCCACTGTGGAGCCGAGAGATGAAGACAAACTCAATTTTACTGATTGTTTTTGAGTTGCTGGATCCACGTGTATCTGAAGCCCGATATGTGATTCACTTTTTCATTTACATGAGCCAATGTCTTCTCTTTTTATTGAAATGAGTTAAAAGATTAATACATATAAAATGCTTAGATCAATGTCCAGCAATAATAAGTACTCAATATGTGCTACCATTACTTGTCCATATCAGTTTGAGTAGGATATTCTGTCATTTGCAACCAAATGAATCTTAATTGATGCAACCAATGAGAAAATATGATGTAAAAAAAGATCCTGTTTACAACAGCAACAGGGAAATAAGAAAAAAATCCATAGGTATTCGCCTAATAAGAAATAAGTGAGACTCATATGAAGGAAATGACAAAACATTATTTTGGGACCAGAAGAAGATTTGAATATTTGAAAAGAGACAATAAGAAACTTGATGGGAAGATTCCATATTTTAAATAGATGAAATTTCCATAAAATAAAGTACAAATTTTTCTATTTGTTGGTTCCTCCTCATTCTCCCACATTTGGATACTCCTACCCCAACACTTCCAAATGCGTACTCTATTCCCCTGTAATCATGTATTAATTCCTCCTGATTTAATCTTTCAATAGTTTCTGAATCTGTTTCCTCTTCTACATGCCCACCCCCACAATTCCAGCGTGGGCCTCCATAATTTGTCGCCTGGACTGCACTACCAACCTCCCAGCAATCTTACTGTTTCACTTTTGACCCCTCATGTTCACCCTCAAGTCCCAGCTCTGTAACAAAGCCTTCAAGGCCATTCTTATCCTGTGTTCTCTGCTCTCTGACAACACTCAACTGTTTGTAACTCTTGGCCCAGACTGCACTCTTTTCGCCTTGGTGCCTTCATTGATGTTGTCCCCCTGAGTGGCATCTCTCAGCACCTAAGACTTAGTGCCAGCCATCACACTCACCTCACTGTAGCGCAACGGGCTGTTTGTGTGTCTATTTCCCGACTAGACTTTCAGGCAAGGTGCGTGTCTTATTTTGTATCCTGGCACCCAGCACAATGCCTGGCATTTGGCAGGCCCTCAATGAATATTCGCTGATGAGCAGATGAATGAATGCAAGTTTCCCTAGCCCTCTGATCGCCCAGGAAAGGAAAACTGAACATTTCTTTGAGGGGTATGACACCGATGGAAGGATGCCACACTCTGCAGCAGAACGCCTGGAGCTGCTGAGTGGGAGGAAATAAAGACACGAATATCCAGGGTTGAGCAGTGAGATGGAAACGAATAAGGTCGCTTGTGCTGAAACTGTCATTCTTTGCTGCAGTGATAATAACAAGACATAAATATTCATAGTGCCATTATTCAGACAGTTATGAAGTGTTGGC
Source organism: Equus quagga (assembly GCF_021613505.1). Lineage (NCBI taxonomy): Eukaryota > Metazoa > Chordata > Mammalia > Perissodactyla > Equidae > Equus > Equus quagga. The sequence goes on along the minus strand of NC_060280.1, from coordinate 56,885,017 downwards.
AGAGAGTGTGCTGTCTGAATTTTTTGCTTCAGTGCCTGAAATTATTACTGATAAAATTAAAAGAAAGAAAAACTAACAAACTAGTGGTCTCTGAGAACCAGTGAGATGATGGGAGATTTTCGAAGTAATGGCTAAGTGAAAGAAAGGTCACGGCCAGCACCAGCCCAGGGGGCTGCTCTCTGACAAGGCTTTTATTGGGAATATTATTAGGGTTGGCTCTCACGCCTAGTGGCAACCTGGGCCTGATTATTTAAAACAGGCTCCTCTTTCCTGCCAAAGAACATGCATAAATTTAGATTCCCGAGGCTGTTCTTTCTTTCTCAAGCAGTTTTATTTTATTATTTAAATAAAAACGTTTGTTATTTTCTTCAGATTATAGATACCATGCATGCTTATGGAAGAAAATTTGGAAAAGGTAGATAAGTATAAAATAAAAATAATCTATAATTCAATTATCCAGAGGTAACCATTTTGGAATATTTTCTTTCAGTTCCTTTTCTGAAAAATATAGAATCTGAGTGTTGAACTGGTGAAATATAGCATATGGTTGTGAAATAGAGACCTGAACCAAGCCAGAGAAATTGAGTTTGCAGTATATCCTTGCCAGTTTCCAGCTAGGAAACTCTGAGCAACACACTCAACTGTTCTCTGCCTCAGTTTCCTTATTTGTAAAGTGTGGATAAAAACAATACCCCAGAGAGTGAGTCTGAGGATTAAAAGAGACAATGAATATAAAGCACTTGACCCAAAGAGGAGCACGGAGTAGGCGATCGGTAATTTGTGGCTATTTCTAGCACCATTTTATTAATAACTTAAGTCATCTAGTCCCAGAATCCATCCTATACCTCATTCTTATGTTTAATCAGCCACCAAACCCTGTGGATTTTACTTATTTTGTGCTATTTCGAATATATCCCCTCCTGCATCTCTGTGTGGAGGAAATACTCAAACATCCTTTCAGTCTCTGCTTTGGTTCAGGCCCTCAGAATTTTTTGCTTGGGCATTACAATTTTATTTGCTTCTTTTCCTGTTGTGCTCCAAACCATTTTCCATGAAGCAAGCAGAGAAAATTTCTTAAATGTAAATCTGACCACATCACAGCCCTGTGCTAGTCACAGGGCCGATGTGTGCACCTGTGTGTGCATGTGTTTGTGTGTGTATATGCATGTGTGTATGTACACATTTTGGGATTCTGAGGGTGAGGGAAGGAATTCCGTGTTTGGCCCAGGAGAAGTATAGAGAGGGTGGTATGGAGTGGTGTCCAGCTGGTCTTGGACCTCCCTGATGGAGGAGGGTAATTTAGGCCAGAGTCTGAAGGTATTATCACCTTAAGTGTCTTTGGTAAGAATATAGCTACAATCAGTGACGCTCGAGGTACCTGGTGACCAAGGGGCTCTAAATGATCTGCCCTAACATCTGCATGACCCACGACTGCAGAGTCAGCTGCTGAAGCAGCAATGAAGCCAGGAGTGCTGGGCTGCCCAGCAGAGCTGCTGGAGGCAGCAGCCTCAGGGAGTGTTCCAGCACAGTGCCAAGGCCGAGGCTCCCTCTCAGTGGTTTGTGGGAGAACACATCTGGATGCATGGGTGTTCCTAGGATTGTTAGGCAAGACTTTGAACGAGAGCTCTCTGTTCCTGTACAGGAGCGGATCTGGCATACCACACCCTTCATGACCGGGCCCCTGCCTTTGTCTTTGGCTCCTGCTTCGTTTCTAGTCAGATACCAACGAGTGCTCTGTGCTCCAGCTGTTCTGACCTCCAGCTGTTCTGAGCTAGTAGTGTTCCCTGGATGGGTCCTGTATGTTTTCATGCTTTGGTACCTGGTATTAGTCAGGATTCAGTCCGGCTGTAAATACCAGAGGCCTAAATAAAGGATGGTACCTTAAACCAGATAGTTTATTTCAGTCACATATAAAATTCTGGGGAAAATGGGATTGGTAGTTCTGCTGAGGGCCTCAAGGACCTAGACTACTTCCAGCTCACCACTCGGGCCTCCTTAGGATACGTATTTATGGTCCAAGATGGCAAACATCACATCTGGTTTGTAGCAGTGAGAGGAACTGAGAAATAAGTAAAGGGGCAGAGTATGTAAGTCTTTACTCTGGATAGCCATGTGCTCTAGGTCAAAATTAGGGGTTTCTACTACCTTGAGAGACGGTTGGTCAGACATTGGGGAACAACTAGCAGTCTCTGCTATACCTAGAAGTTCCTACTTATCTTTTATGTAAAATGGTACAGCCTCTCTGGAAAACAATATGACTGTTTCTTATAAAACTATTACCATATGGGGCCGGCCCCGTGGCCGAGTGGTTAAGTTCGCGCGCTCCGCTGCAGGCGGCCCAGTGTTTTGCTGGTTCGAATCCTGGGCACGGACATGGCTCTGCTCATCAAAACCATGCTGAGGCGGTGTCCCACATGCCACAACTAGGAGGACCCACAACGAAGAATATACAACTATGTAACGGGGGGCTTTGGGGAGAAAAAGGAAAACATAATATCTTAAAAAAAAAAAAACGATTACCATATGTATTGCCACATGACCATATTGTATTACCATATGACCCAGCAATTGCAGTCTTGGGCATTTATCCCAGAGATGTGAAACCTTATTTTCGCATAAAAATATGTGCACCTATATTCATAGCAACTTTATTCTCAATAGCCAAAAACTGGAAACAATCCAAATATCCTTCAACAGATGAATGGTAACCGAACTGTGGTATATTCATTCCATGGACTACTACTCTGCAATAAAAAGGAATGAGCTATTGATACATGGAAAAGCTTGCATAGAGCTCAAGAGAGTTATGCCGAGTGAAAAAGCCAATCAAAAAAGCTGTATACTGTATGATTCCATTTATAAAACATTCTTGAAATGACCACATGCTAGAGATGGAGAACAGACTAGAGGTTGCCTGGGCTTAGGGACAGGGGTTGAGGGAGGTGGGTAGGTGTGGTTATAAAAGGGCACCACAAGGCATCCTCACGATGATGGAACTGTTCTAAACATTGACTGTGGTTGTGATTACACAAATGTACATACAGGATAAAATGGCATGAAACTAAACACGCACAAACTTGTATATGTAACACTGGTGAAATCTGAGTAAGATAAGTGGATTGTATCAATGCCAATTTCCTGGTTGTGATGTTGTACTACAGCTATGCAAGATGTTACCTTTAGGGGAAAATGGATGAAGGGTCTACGGGATCTCTCCATGTTATTCCCTAGAAGCGAATGTGGTAAGAAATGCAATATGTTAAGTTTAATAAAAAATGCTTTCAGGAGTTGGAAAAAAATTAATTTAATTAAAACATTAATCCATAAAAAAATAAACCCACAGTAAATTAATGGTGTTTTAGATGGATCCTGTTTAGATGATCCACACATCATCTTGTAAATAGCAATAATTTTTTTAAAAAAGCAACCCTGGCATTTGTGTAGCACCTTCACACCCGTGAATCTATTCATTTATTAATTCATTTATTGAGATGTAATTGACATATAATATTGTATTAGTTTTAGGGAGACAACATAATGATTTGATATATGAATATATTTGAGATCATGAAAACTATTCAGATTGTCGTTAGTCTGTGTGAGATTTTTTGGTTTAATTAAGAATGGCCTTATTCTGAAGATGTTTTGATATCTCTTAAAATAGGGTCGGAATACTTGGGCAGCAGAGTTGCATTGTTTTGGCTCTCATCCTCTTGGCACTGTCAAGCTCCTGGATTCACTCTAAGAAGCACAAGGCCTGGACTTCAAATAACTTCTATGAATAGTTGCCAAGTTGCAACTACATGGTTTCTGTTCAGTGAGGGGAAAACTTTGGTTAATAAGTGAAGACCCTATTTATTTGTTTTCTCCAGCATGTAGGAGGCTGGCCATCCTGACTGACACTTGAGAGAAGGAAGCTGTTTGAGAACGGCCATCAGTGAGAGTGTGCATCTGGGGCAGCACCAGCACTGGCTACGGTAGGAAGCTTCTCAAGAAGCATTTGGGGTGGGAGGGCAGGCCATCCACCCGAGGCCTGTGCCCAAGTTGATGTCTTAGTTTGGGCTGTTATAGTAAAAATACCACAGACTCAGTGGCTTAAATAATAAACATTTATTTCTCATAGTTCTGGAGGCTGGAAAGCCCAAGATCAAGGCGCCAGTAGATCCAGTGTCTTGTTAGGACACTCATCTTGGTTTGTGGATGTTCATCTTCTCCTTATATCCTCACGTGGCAGAGCAGCAAGCGAGCGAGAGAGAGAGAAAGCAAGTGCTCTCGTGTCTCCTTATAAGGGCTCTAATCCCACTCAAGAGGGGTCTACCCTTATGACCGAATCACCCCAAAGGCCTTACCTCCCATGACCATCACACTGGAGGTTAGGATTTCTTTTTTTTTTTTTTAAAGATTGGCACCTAAGCTAACAACTGTTGCCAATCTTTTTTGTGTTTTCTGCGTTTTCTTCCCAAATCCCCTCAGTATGTAGTTGTATATTTTAGTTGTGGGTCCTTCTAGTTGTGGTGTGTGGGACGTCACCTCAACGTGGCCTGACAAGTGGTGCCGTGTCCATGCCCGGGATCCGAACCAGTGAAACCCGGGACCGCTGAAGTGGAGCACATGAACTTAACCACTTGGCCACTGGACAGCCGAGGTTAGGGTTTCAACATACAAATTTTGGGGGGACACAAATATTCAGTCCACAACAGCCCTCCTCCTTCTCCATGCTAACTCCTATTTGCACCTCTGGGCAGATGACAACAGAACTTGCAGTCCTTCTTTGTTAGAGGTGGGCCGGTGTCAAGTTATACTGACAGAACAAGTTGAGGGAAAACAAAGAGAATGTTTGATTTATCTTTAAACCATTAACGGATGAAACTGTAGGGGAGGAGGACATTTCCTCTCCCCAAATGGGGGTTCGTCTAGCTGGAGAACGAATTAAATTCACATGAGACAGAATAGCAAGAGAAAATTAAACAAAGCTTTATGAGGAACCATGGCCCGGGGCCTTTCTTACCAAAGGAAGAAAGGGCACCGAAGAAGTGGGGTGTACATAGTGGATATATAGCCCCCAAACGGGGTGTTTCACATGTGATTGAAAAGTCCCTTTTACAATAGTCACGAGGCTGCTCTGTCAGCACAGCACTTGATGGAAACGGCAGATAGGTCTGCTGTCTCAGTGAGCGCCGCAGGGTGGCAGGTGTGTTGCCTCAGGCTGGGGAGGGGGTCACAGATGAGCGCCGCAATCGGTTCCTAGCCTAAGGAAAGATGCTTAATCCTTAAGAAATGCCAGCGTTGGGAGGGGGAGGGAAGTTAGTTACAAGAGGTTACCAGACTAGTACAATAAAATGCAGATTTTAAGTCCTTGCCTTTGGTATTAAGAGTTTTTGGAGAGTAGGTCATCACCTTTCTTCTTCCTGGTACAGAGAGGGAGGCACCTTTTACAGATAGAGATTTACCTTACAAATGTAAACGTGTCCTAACAAAGGGCAAGTTCCATTCCTCAGAGCCTCCTTCCCTGTCCCAGTTTATCAAAAGCAATCAGCCTCAAATAATCCTGATGCCAAAGAGACATATCTTGGGGTGGCCAACTCCAGGTCCCCACAAGACTAAACCTTGTCAGTTTTCACTGGAGTGTAACGAGATCAATACCTTCTAGAGCAGTGCTTCTCAAACTTCACTGTGTGCACGAATCATCTGGGGAGAGGGTTAAAATGAGGATTCTTGTTCAGTAGGTCTGGGGAGGGGGCTGCGATGACTCACTTCTAACAATGCTCATGCCAGTGGTCCAAAGACCAGACTTCAAGAAGCAGGTGCTAGATGTGGACTACAAGGTCCATGAGATCAAGGACACTGTCTTCTTTCCCATTTTAGCCCCAGACTTGGCATAATGCCTGGCACAAAAATAAGTTCTCAATAAATATTTGCTGAATTGAATTAATAGGGGACGCTGGCTACAAGGACAAATTCTGTAGCTTAATTTTCTGCTAAAGTAAGCTCATAGCCAAAAACCAAATGGATAAAAACCAACCATAATTAAACATGTGGTTGACTAGGACTTTGGAGTTTCCCAAGCACTTTAATTAAATGATAGCTTATTTGACTTTTACTTTTCACAGTAATCCTCTGAAGAGTTGTCGTTATTATTTTCCTGTGACGGATGGTAAAAGCAAAGTCAGAGAGGGTAAGTCATCGGTTTAAAGAAGGCTAGCAGCACGTACACTGCAACATGGGATCTTCTGACTGCTGGATTTGTCCTGCTGTACTCTGCGGAAATAGTAAAAACTTAACCAGAATTGGATTACGTAAGTATTGTACGGCTTGAGGCTGTTGATGTCCCTATTCCTCTGTAATTGTTACACACTTGGTACAGAAGAGCTAATATATCTAAAATGTAAGTGTATGGGTGCGATGTGAGGAGATGTGTCAAAAAATAACTCAAGCTCTCTCTGGGTTGCTGGGACAAACCAGCTGTGCCTGAAGACTCCTCTCTCTCCCAGCAGAAAGGGTTATATCCAAGCTCAGCTTCTCTTGGGACCAGAGATTTCCTCCCCCAGGGCAAAAATCCATAGACCCCCAAGGTCTGAGGGGCAGGTCAGCTGGTGCTCCCCCTGGGTTCCCCACCAGCTGGCAGCCAATCAGGGCTGTCTGGCTACAATGTGGTCCGATCAGATCACCCCCCCTCTGTCAAGGTTGCTTTCAGTCTTGCCCTAAAAGAAGGAAGGACAGCAGCGGGTGGAGGGTCTCCACCTGAACTCAGCTCTCCAGTGTGTCTAGCACAGGACATGGGCCCTGCGTGCCTTGGGACGATGGGAAGCACTTGCACCTTCTCTCTTGCTGATTCCTGCTTTAGAAATTTCCCTAACAAAGTCTATTCCAAAACCCATGCCGTGTGACATTGTGGAATTCATGAGAACCCTTGTATGGTATGTGGCAATCACACAGGGACCCACCTTAACTCACTTTACAGGAAAGAGGGGGTTTAACAAGTTTAATCTCGGCTTTCTCTTCTCCTTGCCACACATTCCTAGTCGCCATACACTTTTCTTCTAAGTCTTTCCCAAAGCAGACCACAGTAGATAAAATAACAGAGAGGTACCGAGTCAACATTGTGTTTTTGGTAATCTTGCCCTGATCCGTTTCCTAATCATCTATATGAGGTTTCTGTACAGCATCCTAGGGACAGTAATGGACGACATCACACCTGTTAGCGTGTCTGGGAGTAGCAGCATTCTGGAGGCTAGGTCAGGTCAATGGGGTGTAAGAACCTCAGAAGAGAAAGTAATGTTTTATTTACAGAGAGTCCACACGTCCAAAGTCCCACATGTTTCTCTTTCCACGGATATGCCCCATAGCTCCCGGCCTGAGCATACCACAGCGCAGGCTCTGCAATCCCACCTTGCTGAAGTTTCCCATAAGGGAGTGAGAAAGGAGTGTGCAGACTTCCAGGGCCCTTGGGGGACATGGGATCAGGAGAAAGAGCTCACAATCCTGTCAGGATTGTTTTTTGTGTATCGAGGAAGAAATTCTGACCGAAAATGTGGGAAGTCCTAAGGGACATTATGGCAGCCTTTGTGATTTACAGGTATGAATTCTCCCTGCAGACACCTCAGCAAGAAATGTTATTTACACATATATCATCACTTGGAGTTAGAATGTGTACGTGTCTTTATAATCCACCAATCCCCTGGACAGTAGAGAATAACTCCAATTAGGTAGGTGGCATAATGTCAAAAGTCTGGGCTTAAGGCCCTGGGTTCAAGGTCTCTATGTCATTTACTTTTTTGTACCTTTTGATCCCCTTCATCTGTTTTCTCTACGCCTACCATCCCCCCACCACCTCTGGCAACCACTGATCTATTCTCTGTATCTATGAGGTTTTTTTGTTTTTTTCCTTAAGATTCTACATATAAGTGAGATCATATGGTATTTGACTTTCTTTGTCTGATTTATTTCACTTAACATAATGCCTTCAAATTCCATCCATGTTGTTGCAAATGTCAAGATTTCCTTCTTTTCTTTTTTTTTGGTGAGGAAGATTGGTCCTGAGCTAACGTCTGTTGCCCATCTTCCTCCTTTTATGCTTTAGGAAGATTGTTGCTGAGTTAACATCTGTGTCAATCTTCCTTCACTTTATGTGGGATGCTGCCATAGTGTGACCTAGATGAGTGGTGCTAGGTCCATGCCTGGGATCTGAACCTGTGAACCCTGGGCTGCTGGAGCAGAACATGCAAATTTAACCACTACACTACTAGGCTGGCCCTGTGGATTTCCTTTTTTTCCAAGGATGACTAATATTCCATTGTATATACCATTCGTCCATCAATGGACACTGGTGTTTCCATGTCTTTGCTATTGTAAACAATGCTGCAATGAGCAAGGGGGAGGAGGTATCTTTTTGAGTTAGTGTTTGTGTTTCCTTCACATATATTCCTAGAAGTGAAATTGCTGGATCATATGGTAGCTTTATTTTTAATTTTTTGAGGAACTTCCATACTGTTTTCCATAGTGGCTGCACCAGTTTACATTCCCACCAACTGTGCACAAGTGTTCCCTTTTCTCCATATCCTTACCAACACTTGTTATCGCTTGCCTTTTTGATAATAGTCATTCTAACAGGTGAGAGGTGATAGCTCGTGGTGGTTTGTGGTTTTCTTTTTCTTGACACCTTTGGCAATGCATTTTAATTCTCTAAGCCTGTTTGTCTAGAAAAACAAGCAAGCAAACAGTCTCCCTTTGTATGTTGTTGAGGAGGTGAAATAATGCAGGTAAAGGGCTGGCATGGTCCTGGCATCAGAACTCACTAGCATTCCTCTGGAGATGGAATCCATACCAGAGTTTAGCTCATTTTCTAGGACTTGATGTTATCCTCGCTTCTGCTTCTCTGTCATTTTGTTTCTAGATTAGAGCAGTGACTTCTGCTAAGCTCCCTGCAGAGTTGGAAGCATTGCTTTGATAGAGCACCTGTCACTATGGCTCAAAGTTTCTAGATGTGCTGTTGGTCCAGCAGACACTTTCCTTTTTGTCTGTCCCCTTTTTCTTCTCTCCAAATCCCATTCTGTTCCCACACACCACCAACTCTGGTCCCCTACTCATTCCCATTCAGTTTGGATCTGGCCCCATATGTTTATGGGTCAAAATAATTTGTGACCATGGAATATGATTGCTGAGTTTTAATTCCCCATTGCTGACTTGCAGTGAGCCCAGATTATTCAGCTGACCTCCCAGCACAGACCAAGCCCACACTTCTGATGGGTCTTTAAGATTTTGGGTAGTATCCTGGATATCAAACTGTCTATGTCTCTATGATGTACTTCTCCTACCAGAGGTTAGAAAGTGAAGACATTGGGTTGTGTTTGTCTAATTGAGTTGTGCGAGGACAATCCCTACATACATCTGTCTATTGGTCAACTAACATCTCATTTCCTCAAACTGTCCCAGTTTACCCTACTGTTCTAAAGAAATTAACAACATCCTCTTTCTCTCTCAAATGTGTCCTGGTTTGGAAGTTATATTGTAAGGTCATCCTATCCTTTGGGATTGGTATATATTTAAACTTCTTTTCAAATAGAAAAGATGGTGAGTTACCAGGCAAAAGATATTTTTTCAGTAGAATAACAAGAATTGTGAGAAGGAAAGTCAGAATTTTGAAGTCACAATTTTCAGAAATGATGCTTCGAAGAATTTTCTTTCTATACTGCGAACTGGGAAGTGTTTTTATCATAGCAAGTCGTGTTTTGGAAAACTTGGAAGAGGCTTGCTACATCATTTACATTTTAAGTGGTCAACCCTTGTTCAATGGAATAAGTACAAGCGAGCTAAGAATGCTCAAGGGAAAAACACACATCACACATTTTTTATGCTTTTGAAACCTTCTCCTCTTCTTTTTCTCACCTCACTTCATGTTACTGGCTAGAAGGCATCTTCCACAAAGAGGTGTGAAAGAGAAAGCTAATAATACTCTGAAGTAGAAGGAGCTGGCAGAGTCTGTTCATGCTAAAATTGTGCAGCCACGTTAAGATACAACAGAGAGAAACGACTCAAGGAGCTGGGAGGGAAAACTCCCAGCTTTGTTACCATCAACCATCGACCTGAACAGAAGAGACATGAGCTGGTGTAAATGCCACATACTATCAAGCCATGTCAGTGACACAGGACCACAGGAGACAATGCACACATGTGGCTGACAAAGTCTGTACTGCGTGTGAAATAATGCCTTCATCTATAGCAGCTGCAGCTGCGGTGGAAATTCAGGGCTCCCCAGACAGGCCTTTTACCAGGTTCACAAGTTCTTACCTACTCCAGAGGGAACATATATTCTTGTTGTTACTCACAGGATACAACACGCATTAACCCACTCCTTCCCTTCCCCATTCTAAGAAATGGACAAGGAAACCACAGGCAACTTAATGTTTCCTTGATCAGCTGCCTATCAGTAGACAAACCATGCTTCACAGGAAGGTGCAAAGAAAAGCTGGATCTTACTCTTTCATTAAAGCACCACCAGGCCTCAAGATTAGTTAAATAAAAGAAGTCCCTGAGACATGACACACTAATTTACACCTGGTTACTCTGAATGATCACGTGACTTCTATTTGGCGCCAGGTCTGTGACATTTTACTCACATATTTGCATATTCAGAAGCTGTATGAGCATAAAACTATTAAAAATGAAATCCACTATACATTACAGTAGAATGACATGTAATTTATTCATATAACCGACAGTTAGGCAGTACTGAAAATTCATTTAAATAAGCAAGTGATTACACAAATGTCTAATAATACTAAAATTGATAGTCAGAAGGTATAAAATACCATGGGTATGAAATGCCATGGTAAGTACTATTCAACAGACTACAATCATAATTCCAAACTAAATCATGGTTTTTAAAATGATTTTTAGCAGTTTTGGAATGGTTTGATTTTTCCCCCCTTCCAAGCAATTTACTTCTTCTACTGATGTAAGACAAGGTCATTATTTTCAAGAAATATTGCAGAACAACATAGCTCGGGTTTCTCTCTTGTAACGCATTTTCTTGCAAACTGTTTTTTAATATTGCCTCTTGACATAGAAAACAAACCAGTCAGCACTCGGTTCCCTAAGCTTGGATTCTTGGATCAGAACAGCGCCAGGGTGTAACTCTGAGTTCAACAAGAGGCCGGCAGTGAAAAACCTTTTGCAGCTTTTGAAATATGCATACTTCTTTTCTGAGGCTCCAAGCATCACAAACATATGTAGGGATCCAAGCCAATGAAATTATGGGAATAAAATAATTTGATAGCCAGATGACTATGACAGAATTGTAACTGGGTGTAAGTTACGATATAATTCCGCGGTACTTCAAACAAAAACAGCACCTACCTAAAATTGCTTCTTGTAAGCCTTGGTACATTTTCATGAAGCACAGCTATGTTTGCAGGAATGGTTTGGCTTATCATGTGTCTGTCTGTCTGTATTATTTTAAAGTCATACTTTATTAGAATGAGGTCCAAGCATGAACCCAGCTTGAAAAGCTAGCAGCAGTAGTCATGAAACATATCAATAAATTAAAAGGCTTTCACAGAACAAGACTCAGCTAAATCTCTGACATACAAAATACAGCTAGAGTAATACAATTCTTCAATGCTGAATTATGAGGGGGAGGAAAACAATCTAAAAAAATAGAAAACTCTCTCCATACCTGGGTGTCAAGGCAAGATGCAACACTGCATAATGCCACAATATGAGCAGTCACTGGATGACAGATTCTCCAGAAACAGTGGTATCGGGGGATCTGGTAATTATGACCAAGAGATGAAAATACTGTACCAAAAGGCATGCATACAATTACTGTGCATTCAGTGTGTGAGCTGGGATCTAAGCAGAGAACTAACACGACAATGAGGCAGTGTTCCGGGGCATCCATTAAAACCAGCGTGGGTGACTACATGTTGATTAAACCTTCCGAGGCAGCAAAGTGTGGGCACAACGCCATGTCTGGGTTCTGCAGCTGTTTTATGATCCTCTTGCGGAATTTCTCCCGCACACGATTAAATTCCATTATGTCCATGGGGTCCTCTTCAATCCAAAACTTATGAAACTCGTGCATCAAATAGCCTGTTAGAGATAAGACAGTGATAAGAGCCCTGGTGAAAAAAAAAAGTCCTTAATCACATTCAAAATCAGCCTGAATGCTGGAAGAGATGTCAGACCAAATAACAGCAACCACAGAGCTCAAAGAAAAGATCAAAATACAGCAAATATTGCTGTTAAAAATTATTCTTTAAAATCGGTGCAGTAGAAGCTACCAAGATGCAAGATTTTTGCAATTGGTCTTAGAATTACTCTCACTCTTCTCAAGCAGGAAGAAAAATCAATTCTGCCATCTCTTGAATACGAATCACTTCTGGAACATACTCTGAAAGGCTGACAGTGACTACTTCATCCTTCCCCTCCTAATTAAATTAGCATACTGGTCTGATTTTCCAAAATTACTCCACTCAGCCTTTTTTTCCTTGATATTCGATTTGAGTAAAGTTTTAAATTACCCTGACAAATCAAACAAATGCATTCTGACAACCTATTATGAGACAATAAAAAATGTAAATCAACTCTGAACAACACAGACTGGTCATTTAACTACATGAAATTGTTAATAAGCCTTCCTTGCTCTGAAACATAATTTCATATTCAAATACTTCTGTGTCTCAAAAAAATGATCCAGATTGGGAAAATTTGGGGAATAAACATGAAGTATTTGATATGAGAACCTATTCATTGTATTCTGTTTTCCCATTGTGCCCCCTCCCTCCACCACATTTAGAATTGAAATGTGAATAGCTTTTTAAAAAGAGAATAAAAGACATTTGTGTATAGTAAATCAATTGCAAGCTCAAATGTCCCCATATATATTAGAAAAAAGTATTTAAGGAAATAATCCTAGTTAAAAAAAAGAAAACCAAACATTAAACTGGCTTTTCTTTGTCTTAACATTGGAAGGCAATAGAAAATAGTTGGGAGTAAGGAGTCTGGAGCCAGAAACCTGATTTGAATCCTAGCTCTTTCAGCTTCATGGGGAAGGAGTGAGCAGCAGAGATAGTAGGAGGCATAGGAAGAGAATTTTGGAACAAACGTACTCAATTCTAATAGTAAAAAAAAAAATCAACAGCTTTTGTTTGTCTGGTAACTAGCTGCTTATGGGAAAACCTTCAGCATAGCTCCATAAAACAGATTTTTAAAAATCTTTATTCATCTCTCGCTACAATACAAAATTAGAAGTGACCTTCCCTCCCACTCCCAACACACTGCCAGAGGCTGGTCCACTTCCACAAACTCACCTCCAATTACTCATCTCATTACATTGTTAAGTATGCTTGTACATCTTTAAGTATTTGGTCTCTCTACAACTACAAGAGGAAGGGTAGTAAGGAAAGAGAGAATTTATTTTACTTTTTTGGGGGTGGTTGATGGTTCCATTTCTTTTAGGACTAGACTGTCTTTGGACCCTCCACACACAGTAACTGATGTGACTGCTTTTAACAACTCTGACGGGGACACACACCAACCCTCACCCGAATAGCTTCTGGGCTACACAAGCCAGGGCTCACTACTGCTGTCATGGAACCTGACGACCTCAGAGAAGCCCCAGACCAGAGCATCAGCGACCCCAGGAGCCATCCCATCTGTCTCTGCTCTATTCTGTACTTGGATTCCCCAAGGTGGCATCCAGCCTTGAACTCTTCTGGTAAACAACACTGACATTAGCCTGTTCCAAGATGAAGAACCTGATTCTTAAAAGGTTCTTCATCACACGGGGCCAAAATATGTTGCCCTGTATTTCTCGGAACAAATTCAATCCTTCTCCAACTCAAATATTTGAAGTGCCCTTCATGCACTGGGTGTCTCTCTTTTCCAAGTTAAGCATCCCTATTTCTCTTCACCATTTCTTGCATGCCATAACTTGGAGCTGTTTATCATCCTGGTCATTTCAGTGAAACGCTAACAGAAACTTGTTTCCTCTACTCTCAGTATCTTATTCAACCCAAAGAATTCAACCATCCATCCATCTAGTGACTGGGCAAACTCCTAAGGTACCCAAAGAATGGTATGGGGAACTCTCTAAAAACACAGACCCTTGCAGATTCAACCAGATATCGCAGTCAGTAAGAGGAACCTTACATCACTAAGTTTGTGATGGCCTTTGGTCTAGACGATGGTCTCTAGGAGATGCTCTCTTTTTAAGTTCCCTTGACTTCTTTCTAAATATTGTAATTTTTATGGTTCTAAATGAAATCTATGATCATTTATAATTTCTTCTTCCCTTGCTGTATAAAATACACACATAATTTTCCTGACTTGGCCTCTGAGCTTAAATAAACACAACTGAGCTGTTCATATCTAGAGTCAAGTTTCCTATTCTATGAATTAAAATAATCCATGATGAATGAAAAGCATCTCATTAGTATCTCATGAACGACAAAGTCTTTACTCCTATTGACAGTAATAAATAGGAACTGTAAAAAAAACAATCTTTTAATGAAGAATTCATTTTTCCACAATGTAGATAAAAATATTCACTCTTCTACAACATGCAGGTATATTGGCAACTCACTCCAAAGGTGATCGAGTATAGCAGAATTTTAGGAGAATGCAGATCCATTTGGTTTCCCCATTTTTCTACCTTACATGCAATTATAGAAAAACATTTTGAAAGGTTTAAAAGACAGGCTAGGATAAGAGTAGAGGTGGGGGTGGTTCATCTTCTCAACCATTCTCAGGATCCTTCCTCTTAAGGCTATAGCAGTCAAGCTGTAAAGACTTGAGACTCTCTTTCTTTATCCCATCAGGAAAATAGAGACTGCATAACGTGATTTTAATCAAAATGCAGAAGTAGTTGCTTGGCTTCCAGGGTGCATATTATAATTATAAAACTCCACTCATTTATGTAACATTACAGAGTGTTCAAAAATCCATTTGGTCAATTGGTCAATTGGCCCACCTACCAATTAACAATATGCAACAGATACAAAAGAAGGTAGAGTTCCTATGCTCCTCAATTCTTGGTCTCTCAGTGACAGGGACCCAGGTAGATGATTTCAGATGATGATTTCTTAGCTAAGGAAGCCAATAAAATGGCATGGAAAGTAGAGGAAGGAAACAGTGGCCAGGCTATTGCTTACAATCTCTTATTTAATTCTTATAACAGCTTTGTGGAGTAGGTAATGCAGATATATCTTCATTTTACAGTTGAGAACAGTGGGCTTAGAAAAGATACTTGAATGGTTTACAGTTGCACAATTACAGCTTGAAGCTGGAAGCCAGGACCTGAAATCAGCTGACTTCCCACCGTACTAGCAGTCTTTTCCAGTGTAGTCTCTTCCTCGGGCTCTTCCTACTGAATAGTTCCTTCTTTTGAAGGTCAAAGTAAAGATAATTCTTTCTCCTCTTCTGGCCATTGTGCTTTCCTTCTGCTCACTACACCTAACCTTACTTCATTTCAATGGAGCTGTATGTTGAGTGGAGCTTTAAATTGAATGCAATTTTTGTAGCAGTGCAGTGTTCACTGAATAATACTGTGAAGTCAGAATGATGCGGCTATTATATTCTTTCACCTAGATGAAATACCTGCTTTGAATACTAATTTGGCTTTCCAGTCCAAGCCTGCAGCATATTTGCTGTTGCTTGAATGTGTCTTGGTTTTGCTTCATTGCATTCAGTTAGTAGACAGTAGAGACATATGCAAGGACACAGGTAATTGCAAGAATATTACAGAGGAGAAGCGAGGAACTGATCATGTCCGATGGAGGAACAAGGAATTCAGAGCACAGTTTGCTTCCTCTAGAGAGGGCTGAGACCCTCTGCCTACACCCCAATCCATAGTGGGATTGCTGCTGTGTCTAAAACCTGGTGAGAGCCTTGAGAAAGAAATAATCCTATTGCATGCTTTCTCACCAGAGCTAGGGTTCTCTTGGAAGCATATCAATTCAGGCCAAGGCTAAATTTTTCCAGAGAAACTAGACTCCTTTTCTCTGGCAAAGGACATCATCCAATATTTTAGCCTCCCATCCATCATCCATCCATCCATCCATCCATCCATCCATCCATCCAACAAATAGTTACTGAGCACCTTCTCTGTACCAGGCTCTGTGCTGAGTATACAGCAGGGGACAAAACAAACATTCCTGTCCTTAAACGTCAATTCCTATGATTCTAACTTTGATTCTCTCTTGCAAGAGCTCCCCCACTGTGTGGCCCTGCATTCTCCTCATGCTGAAGAATCCCAAATCTGCCCTTGCAATTCTTCAGACCACCAGAATTTTACATTAGAATGCCCACTATTCATCTCCTTGTGGGTTTCTTTAAAAGAACTCACTCCTAGCATGCTTAAAACTAAACTCATTCTATTTTCCCTCAAAACTGCTTCCCTGGCTTCCCTAAGGAGCATGGTATATACATAGAAATAGGGTAAGTACAAGGGGCAGGAGACAGAGCAAGGGGTTTTATTTATCTACATGCTTATGTTCTTGCAAATGGCTGACGAAGCTCTTCAAGATATGCACCCCCATCCCCACCCCTGCTTTTCCTACTGTCATCTCTAGTCACCCCTCTTCTCAGACCCTCTGCTCTGTTCCTTGAATTCACCATGCTCTGCGTCTTGTGCCTTTGCCCACGCCACTCCCTCCCTCTGTCTAGACCACTCGCCCATGGCTGCTCTATTGCCCTCTATTCACCCTTTAGGTCTCGTGGAAAAGGGCATTTGCTTGGGAAGTTTTCCCCAACTCTCAGACCAAGTGAGCTATGCCAGTCATAGGCCTTTTCCATTTTTAAAAACAATATCTTTATTCCTCAATCACAATTCCTCAATTCTTCCCACCACATTCTCATTATTTGTTTAGATGTCTGCTTTCCTCAGCACAGAACGTAATCTGTAGTAAAACTTCAATAATATTTGTCAGAAATGGTCAGAGTTGTTAAAAGAGTAAATATAATCATCTAGTTGTCAAAGTAGGAGCAGTAATCACATATTGAAGGGACTTTCATTTTCCATTAATAAGTCATAAGGTGTATATATTTTAAAATTTGCTTTTTATTTTTACCTAATTTATACACACACATAATTTAGAGACAAAGAGTTTAACAAGGCTTGTTACAAAAAGCAAACAAAAACCCAGCAGCAACCCCTGCCCTAATTCCTGCTTCCCTGAAGCAACATTTCAACTCTTTCAGCTGAAGCTTTTGATTATTGACCTGCATAGCTCTAACTAACAGACTTTCCATTGCTTGCTTTTTTTCACTTCCCTCAATAGAAGATGAAGATTTGGCTCCCTTTCACTCATTCCAATCACATTATCACATATTTTCTAAAAATTTTCTTTATCTACTTTTATTAACTGCCCTCTTTTTATTTGCTTAGTTTCTACTTATTTAATTTAACTCTAAACTATTCTCTAAGTATGCCAATGTGTTCAACATGGTAGATATTCCATCAATGTCACATTCTTCAAACAGTCTCTCCCAGAGCACTCTGACCTGCTAAAATCTGGGTTTATTTCTCTTGGCCTATTGCATAGATATCATCCTGGGCTTTCCCTTCACCTTCATCCTGAAGATTCTCTTCTCTTCTCTCCTGTAATAGATTTCCTGCTTTCTGGACTCCATTTATTCCTTTTAGGATTACTCTCTTATTTTGTGGAAATGCATCCTTTAGGAACCTTCCTGATAAAGGTACAAGGAGGTTAAATATTTAAGACCTTGCATGTAAGTCTTCATTCTATTCCCACATTTAACAGGTAAATTAGACTGAGTAGAGAATTCTAAATTAGAAATCATATTCCCTTAGATTTTAAAAAACATTCTCTTAAATTTTTGAAGGCATTATTCTACTGTCTTCTAGAATACAATTTTGCTGCTGAGAAGTTCAATGTCATCTTAACTCCCACATCTTTACGTGAAAGCTTTGGAGGTTTTTAGAATCATCTCTTTCCTGTGTCATAAAATTTCATGATGATGTAGACCTTGGTGTGAATCTATTTTAATCTATTATGCTGGTGCTTACTAGTTTAAATATGAAAACTCATTCTTCAGTTCTGAATATTTTTCTTGATTTATTTCTTTGATTCTCTCCCCTTAGTTTCACTGTTCTTTTTCTGGTACTCCTATTATTCAGATATAAGATGACTTTCTAGATTGGTCCTTTAATTTCTCAACCTTTATTTTCTATTTTTCATCTATACTTTTTGTTCTACTTTCTGGGAGAGTTTTCAGCTTTATCTTCTAATCTGTCTTAGAGATTTCTTTTCTGTTATCTGATTTTTAATTTCTAAGAGCACTCTTCTGTTCTCTGAATGCTCTTTCGATGGCACCTTGCTCTCGTTTCATAGTTGCAATTTCTTTTGTCTTTGGAGATATTAATGACACATATTTTTAAAGTTTTCTTCTCCCTGCATAGTTTCTATTTCCTCTTCTAGTGGCTTTATTCTGCTTGTTTTAGACTCTTGCTTGAGGCTTTCATGCTTTAGGCTTTTCTTACTGTTCTTGTTATCTAGTGCTGCTTAAGAAGTTATTCTAAAATCCAGTGGCTTAAAACAACTATTTTAATATACTCATGAATTCAGTGGGTTAGGAATTCAGAAAGGGCATTGGGTGGATGGTTCACAATGTCTGGGGTCTCAACTGGGAAGACCTGAAGTTTGGGGTGACTTGACAGCTGCTGGCAGGAATCATTTGGAGGCATCTTCACTCACATGTTTGATGGTAGATACTAGCTGTTGGGTCCTCATCTAAAGCTGTCAGTCAGGTCACCTACATATGGCTGCTGCATGTGTCCTGGACTTCCTCACAACACGGAGACATCAGATCCCTTACATGTGGCTCATGCTTCCAAAGGCAGCTCAGTCCCAGAGAACCAGGCAAACGCCTTTTCTGATCTAGCCTTGGAAGTCACGTAGTGTCAATTCTGCTATACTCTATTGGTCAACTAACCAGCCAGCCCGGATTCAAGCAGTGAGAGGGACAAATAAACCTTACCTCTCAGTGGGAGGAGTGTCAAAAAATTTGAGGACATGTGTTTAACCATCACACTCAGACATCTGATAATCCTTGGTTGTCTCTGAATATTTTCACAGTTGAACTGAACAGCCAGTTGGACTAAGAGCTGATTGAAAGCTCTGAGCATTTAGACAGGGCTTGTTTACTGGGAGCATGACTATAGAGTGATATGGCTGGGCTGTTTCACTGGGGAGCTCCAGAGGTCAACATCTTGAGCTCTTTTCTCTTGGCCTGCTCAGATTCCCCAGAGAAGAGAAGGCCCTGTCAATCTCTTGACTGGCTGCCAAAGTTACAGGAACTGGGTGGGAGAAGGAGTCTGGGCGTCTCAGCTTTCACAACACTTTCGGTATGGTTTGCTGTTAACTGTACCTGATTCTCATCAGACTAGAGATCCTTTATTTGTCTCTCCCTGGAGAATAATCCACCAGCTTCTGCTGGGGAAGGGGAAAGGGAGGAGGTTTGGGTCTCTAAGAGCTTCTCATCATACTTTCAAGCAACCTCGCTGTTTTTGGTCCTACCTTCACCCCCATTTCCAGAGATACCTAATGCTGCCAATTCTTGAACCTTCTGGGGAGTCCTATGGAATAAATTAAGTTGCTTCTTAACTTTCCACACTACCTGTTTGGGATTTGCTCTCTCAGGACTACTAAATCAGTTACTACCTAATCTGTTTCTCTGCTTTCAAAATAAGGTTTTTCTTGCCTTGTTTCTGATTTTTCCTGTCCTTGTGGATTTATGTTTTCTTTGAAAAATTCCTTTATATTAACTTTAATGAAGTTTCAGAAGGGAGCATAACGCATGCTCTCTTTAACCAGAAGTCCTGATTAATCAGATACAAAAGAAGACAAGACCCTAGATAATATAATCACTATTAATTTAGGAACTTAGATAAAATAAATTGCTATTAACTCGTGATGTTATCACATTTTAAAAATGAACTGGAGAACAGTACTGCCCTGTGGTGGATTTGAGGTGAAACAACTGTGTCTCAACCATACTTAGAAAGAGTGGCAGAACTGTTTAGCAAATTATCAGCAAAAAAAATCTGAAAGAGAAGGAGAAGAAAAACTGAAATTTTCTTGCTAAGAAAGCCTAGGTCCAAGGCCCTCAGGGTGGCAGGCATGGTTTAAGTGACGTTTCTCCTTTAATTTGCCTAGGTTGCTGGACAACTTGGTGGACTAGCTTTCCGTTTCCTCCAAACCAGGTTGCGTCAGGCCCACAGGATCATAATGACATACAGCTGGATTTTAGGATTCTGCCTCCAGGAATGGAGACTAGCAGCCCAGGGCTCTACCAAACAGTCTCAGTCTTTATCTTCTGAAACCTCAGCACAGCTGCAGCCCCGAAGGATACCCCTCAGTCAAGCACAACGTAAGGCTCTGGTTCAAAGCCACCAATACTTCCCTCTACTAGCACCTACTCTTAGAGGGTAGCAATGGTAGTGTTAGTAGTAAAAGTAATACCAATGACAAATCTACCACCATCAGTATCACCCACTAAACCAACACCTTTTCTTTCTAATATTCACTGAGCACTAACTACGGGGCCGGCTTATAACAACTTTTGATCTATCATTTCATTCTATCTTCATAGCACCTCTATAAGGAAAGGATTCCTTTTATAGATGAGATAACTGAGGCTTAGTGAGATCTCAGGCTGTCTTGAGAGCCTGCATTAAGTGCTATGCCATGCTGGGTCAAAGGGAGAGAGAGACACCCATAATGTCTTTAAATCAGACCAGAAGTGATTCATTGGCTATTATGCAAGGGCTGGGAAAGAGGAAAAATCCACCATGCCTGAAAATATAAGTGTGGGTTTTTTAATGAGAAAACCAACAAACAATCTAAACTGAAGGAAGAAGTTCAAAGGCCCCAGAGCAGGCAAATCACAGGGATCTCTCAGCTTTGATCCTGGTTGAGTGTTCTATAGAAACCTACATTGATAATTAAGCAACAGGACACTTACAGAATGTTTGTTGGAAGTGAGACAATGTTGGAGCTTCTGGGGCGATGTTGTAGAAATGAGTTTTTAGAGCTCCACTCACCAGTAGATTATATGCCAGATCAGTTATATTGATGCCCACAATTGCAAATGAGTACCTGTAAAGCATAAACCACAAAACCAACTGTGTGTCACATATGGGAAAGAAGCATTTAAAAATATGATAATCTGATTATTAAATTACTATTAAATTATTAGAATGGCAGGTTACCCTTCCCTCTCGATCAAAACCCTGAATTTTGTAATTTACCAGAAAATTTGAGTAATATGTACCAAGAGAATTGAGAGTTCATATGCTTTGACTTGGTAATTCCATTCCCAAATATATGAGAGAAAAAAATCAGAAAGTGACAAAGCTTTATATGCAAGGATATTCACTGCAGCATTATTTATGATGGCAATGGCATGGAAACTATTAAAATATTCTAAAAAAATGATTGGTGAAATAAATGATGGTAATCTCATGTAACATACTATAGCCAATAAAAACTATATTTCTAGAGATTATTTAAGCAGGATATAAAACATGTAGAGAATAGGCCAAGTTTTATTATATACACACAAACGTGCACAGAAAACAGGCTAAAATGAAATGCTACAAAATACTAATATTTGTGTGTTAGAGTAGTAAGATTGGGGTGATTTTTTTTTTCTATTTACTTTCCTATATTTTCTTTTTTTTTTTTAAAGATTGGTACCTGAGCTAACAACCGTTGCCAATCATTTTTTTTTTTTGTCTGTTTTTTCTCCCCAAATGCCCCCAGTACATAGCTGTCTATTTCAGTTGTGGTTCCTTCTAGTTTTGGCATGTGGGATGCCATCTCAGCATGGCCTAATGAGCGGTGCCATGTCTGTGCCCAGGATCCAAACCAGTGAAACCCTGGGCCGCTGAAGCAGAGCGCACTTAACCACTCAGCCATGGGGCCGGCCCCTACTTTCCTATATTTTCTAAATGTTCTATGACAAATTATATAATACTCTTAAAATTAGGAAGCACTTAAATAAGTATCTTAACACTCAAGGTACATTTTCTAGTCCTTTTTCTACATATCTGTCAAAAATGAAATGGAACTGAGTTCTTAAGTCCTCTCTGGTAATATAAATCCAACACATTAAAAAAAAGTTCTCTTTTCAGAAATATTTTTGGATGAAATGGGGAATTATAAAAAAAAACTTCTAAAGTAAGTTTTTATCTGATACTTGATAGAAATTCTTAAAAGAAAATTACCAAATATACTTCTAAATGATAATTTCTGAAAATCATTTCTATATAGTTTATTTTCTAAACCTTGTCAGTTGGTCACAGGCAATGTAGTATCATGTAATCATATAAATAAAGCCAAAAACATATAAGCAGGTCCTTTTAAAAATTCAACTGGATTGTATATTTCCATCAGGACAAGTGGGTCCTCATCCTTGTCATCTTTCACAGTGCCCTTAGGACATTTTTGCTCTGCTTCTGGTTCAGACTGACACCCTTCATATACGAAATCCCCAACTCACCCAATTGCTTTATCCATCCTTTTCTTCTCCCAGTCTGCTTTGCTGAATTTGCTGAATGGATGAATGAACAAATAAATAAATATGATTTAATTTCTAATTGGTACTTGTTCCCTTAATGTTTACGTTAAAACAGTCAACTAGATGCAGAGATCTGTAACTTGGTTATCAAAACTAATCAACTTCAATGTCATCTATTAAAAAGCCACAATACAATTTATATGGAGCTCAGGAATGGAATTATTTAAAGCCATGCTACTTATCCTGTATTCACTTTAGTACAGTAGTGGGAGACAGCCCTAAAGGCCAATATTAAAATACTCTTTCACACTATCAGTAATTATCAAACACAACACTTCCTCCATGAAACCTCGCCTGGCCTCTCTCTCTCCTCTAACTAGATGCTACCTCCCGCTCTCATGATTTCCCATTGCACCTCATTTGGTTTATCTCAGGGTATTTATCCTACTCAGCCCTATTTGCAATGTCTGGCACACAGTAGATGCCAAGTAAACGTTTATAGATTCAGTTAGTGAAAGACAGAAAGAAAGGAAGGAAGGAGGGAGAGGAGGAAAGAAGAAAGGGAAGGAGGATATCTAGGTTTTAAAAATTCCAACAAGTGCTATGGCATTTCCTCCAGCTAAGCTAAGACAGCTAAAACATAGCAGTTCCATTTTAATCCACTTCAGAATTTGAGCTTCTGAATAAGACTGTTTGAAGAGAGCATTCTGTCACAGAAGCACTTGGAAAATACTGCCTTGCCTTTCATTACTTTGTGCACTTGTTTATCCCCCCCATTCTCACCCCCTCCATGCTGCCAATGTCTTATAGGCAGGAGCCATGCTCCACACTTCTTTGTGGCTAATGTAACTTTCATTCGTTGTTTTACACTAAAAAATGTGATTAGCATTTAAACTAAATAAAATTTTAAAACTAGAGTTGTTATGAACATTTAGTTTTCATCTAAGTAGGAGAAGAGAGAGTTCTCATAATACACTGCAAACACTACATTAAAAGATACATGTAATACACACAGCGCAAGACCACAAAAACATGATGAGAAATATATGTACTTTCTACTCAGTACATGACTCATTATAATTCAAAGTAACTGCCTTTACTTTAGTTCATGTTAAAATATGCCACCTCTTTCATTTGTTTGTTTTTGGTGAAGAAGATTGGCCCTGAGTTAACATCTATTGCCAATCCTCCCCTTTTTGCTTGAGGAAGATTGTTTGGTGAGTTAACATCTGTGCCAACCTTCCTCTATTTTGTATGTGGGACACTGCCACAGCATGGCTTGATGACCAGTGTGTAGATCCACACCTGGGATCTGAACCCATGAACTCCGCCAAAGCAGAGTGTGTGAACTTGACCACTACACCACCAGGCCGGCCCAGTCACCTCTTTTTAAAGTGTAACTGCCAACTAACCAACCAACCAGCCAAAGAGGCATCAGGAGATTTTTATCTAAAAAGACTTATAACCAAACTAAAATGAGTTAGGCATGAAATTTAGGAAAGTTTATGTAAATGAATTTATAAGCACCTATTTGTTTTTTTTTTAAAGATTTTATTTTTCCTTTTTCTCCCCAAAGCCCCCCAGTATATAGCTGTATATTCTTCATTGTGGGTCCTTCTAGTTGTGGCATGTGGGACGCTGCCTCAGCGTGGTTTGAGGAGCAGTGCCATGTCCGCGCCCAGGATTCGAACCAACGAAACACTGGGCCGCCTGCAGCGGAGCACGTGAACTTAACCACTTGGCCACGGGGCCAGCCCCATAAGCACCTATTTTCTCTTCAACAAATCATAAATATATAGTGTCTCTGTATTTGTTAAGTGAAATCTCTATCTGCATTGGAAATATAAGAAAAGGCCAAAAGACCTCCACTCATGTGATTACTTATAGGATATCCTGGCCCAAAGAGAAGGAATCCCTCCCTTCAGGAAACACACACACACACAACAAAAAAACAAACAAAAACTTAATAGTCAAAATTTTCCTCTTAAACTTCAATCTACTTTTATCCCTCAAGTTACTTCAGGACTCAATGGATGGATGTTCACAAGAGCAATCACATATGCTTGCTGAAGAATAGACAGGAAAGAACTTTCTTTACTATATATTGGCTTCTCCGTGTTGAACCCCTGAAATATTCAGGGCCTGACAGAAACTACGTTGATATGGCAATCAGTCAACATACACTTCTTTCAGACAATGATGAAGGACAGTAGCATTTTCAAAACATTTTGATTTGTATTCAGAGACATTTACCATGAATTTGAAGTGATGAGTACTTGAACTTCATCTAGTCAATTTTATTGTAGCTTGAGGGACAAAGCCTGGTAGTTTTATCTACATGTCTACACACACACAAACACACACACACACACACAAATGCTAGGCTCTCCTTAAATAAGAACAATCACACAAACCCTGAAATACCTCCTCTCTGATAGCTGACACAGGAGATAAAACTATAAAGCCTTTTTTGGAGAACGGCTCATAGACAAAATTAACCTCCCTCCAATGGTCAATCAAAAAATATTTGAAGTTTATTGTCACTTCCCGAGGACCATGGAGGATTCCTGTCCTCTGGCTGGTGCTCCTCCAGGAAATGCCACTTGTCAGTGCACACAGACGACTCAGCCAATTTTAGAGGGATTATGTTACAGAAATATGCAATTCAGAAAATGTAGTTAATAAATAAAATAAATTAAAAAAATTAAAATTGATTTTAACCATGTAATATGTCAAGAAAGAGCTAAATGGTCTTAATGTTTTTCAAAAAGTAAATAAAAGGTAAAGAAAATGAAAATTTAATCTTATAAAAGATTACAAATACAAATTTGGGACATACAGTATGATTTAATGAACCTTAGCCAATAGCAGCTAGAATAAGTAAAATAGCAAGGTGGGAGAGGGGCCCCAAAGTCAACCTGTTTCTGAATTTCAACAACAGTGTATGAAATTTTGGACTTATTTAGCAAACATGAGTGCTAACAAGGAACTTGCTATGCTGAGGAGAAAAAAGTGAGACAAAACCACGACTGCAAATAGTAGAACTCCTTATAATAAGAGTAAAGTATATATAAATAATAACTACTATTTATAATAATAAAATTAGAAATATACTAATAGAAGAGCAAATTTGCTCTGTGCAACAAATTTCCCAAATAAAATGTCCCTCTCTGGCGAGTAGGTGGGGTCACAGCACGCGTGATGAGGGATCAGCCTTTAGGTGAAGTGTTCAAAATGTGTCTCCAACCAGCATAGTTAAGGCTGTAGAAAGACTCTGACATTTTCTATCAGGTTGGTCTAATCTGATTTTTCCTTCACTAAAACACAGCCCAAATATAATAAAACTATATCATATAAAAAGTTGGGAAATGTTGCTTTTTGAAATTTTTTCATGAATTTATATTTCTTTAAAAATTTTTACTCACACTTATTCTAAAATAAAATAAAAGTAACAAAACACAAAAGCAAAGAAAAGAATACCTTATTTCCTCTTTAGTGATATCCCTTCATGTAATCAGTTAAAGAAAAAAAAATTAGAAAGGTAAATGAAAGTGCAAATAATTCAGAATCTAAAATTTTACAAAAAGCAAATCAAAAAACCCACCTCAGCAATTCCAGACTTTCTCAGTTGGCCCCTGACATCATGACTTCCATTCTCCCCTCTATTCCCCCATCATGCTCCCTTGTCTCTGAACTCTTTCTCCCAGACTCTGCTTCCTCTTTCTTCCAGGTCCACATCCTTAATCTTCCAGGACCCCAGTGATGTTATTAGTGCCTTTAAATACATATGTCACTTGAATGGTGCCACTTCACATCCTAAATCCCGAAATAAGAACTGGAAGTTTTAACTTCCCTGTTCAGCATTTGTCAAAATGGCGCATGTGAAAGAGCTTTCAGTCTCACCTCAGCTGGGCTGACTCTCCTGAGAATCACATCAGTATATCCACTAGGAGACGAAGTTAATTCTACCTAATCCATAAAGCCTAATGCATCTTTTATTTCCAACAATTACCTGCACTTGGGATGAAGAGAGTCAGAGAGGACCTGCTGAGCTGCCGCCGCGTCCCTTTCAGCAAAATACCTGTGGTTGGAGGGAAAGAAAACCGTAAGTCCACACCTGTGGATTACATTCATTTTAATCCAATCTCAGGCCACTTTGCATTCAGAGATGGACATCAGCAGAAGATCATCGCTTGTTTCAGCTCCTCCAGAGAATGAAAAGCTTTTCATAATAGAATTTTCCAAATATACTGACAGAATAATAGAGTAGTTGTAAAACTCACACAGATTTAGGAATGAGTCCGGTAGGTTTGAAACTTAGTTATGAACTTTACCATCCCCAGAGAGCTAAGAATATTCTTCTTAAGGAGGGATAGAAGTCAGACAGAGAAAGATAAATACTGTATGATTTCACTCATATGTGGAAGATAAACACATAGATAAGGAGAACAGGTTAGTGGTTGCCAGAGGGGAAGGGGGTGGGGGGAGGGTGGATGGGGTAAAGGGGCACATATGTATGGTGACAGATAAAAACTAGACTATTGGTGGTGAGCACAATGCAGTCTATACAGAAACTGAAATATAATAATGTACATCTGAAATTACACAATGTTATAAGCCAATATGACCTCAATAAAATTAAAAAAAAAAAAAAGAAGGGATATAGATGGGGGGCAGGATGAGGCCCCTCAGAAGGCAGAAGCCTGGATGAAAGGGACATGGTGAGGGGCTGTGACAGCCAAAGTTGGAGAGAGAGAAAGAGATTAGAGGAAGAGAGAGAGGATGCGTTTCAAATGCATTTTTCTTGGAGCATATACATGCAGTATTTGAATTCTGGATGAACGGAAAATATCTTATAGAGCTTAGGGATGTTAAAAATAAAATTCTGTTCTGGGGAGAAAGGCACAGTGAAGCTTCCTAATAAACACAAAAAGCTTACATACTCTCAAAAACACATCATAAAAAGTGCTTCATAAAGAATTATAAAGTAAAATTATAGCATATATTACTTAACTTGATGTATATAAATTTCTTGCATAAATCTAAACCATAAACAAGCTCTTGAATTTTCTCTCAGAAAATCTCAAACCAAAGTCAGCAATTTGAACACATATGTCCATGATTATTAATAAAATTGAGTCTATTTTCATACTGCTGTTGGTCATCCTGGTTTCGTCTTTTATATCTTGTCTGTTCAAATTTCTTGGTCCAGTGTATCTAAAAATGTCTCAAATAAATGAGATAAATAACCAGATAGAGAATAATATCCTGGATATGGATCCTTTATCATTTATATTAGTGCCAGTCTTGGCTTATCTTTTCACTTTGTTTATGGTGGCTTATCCTACAAAAGTTTTCTATTTTAATGTGTGAAATTTATTGATTTTTCTAGTTTATGCTTTTTTTGGTCTGTCTTTAAGAGAGACCTCTTTACACACATATCTGAAAGACTGTCTCCTAAAAGTTGTAAAGACTTGTTTTTGACATTCAATTTGTGAACTGAGGTGAGGTGCAGATTTAATTTTATTTTTTTCTAAATGGAAGGCCAATTGTCCCAGTTCTACATATTCAGAAGCTCATCCTTTACCCACTTATTTGTAACACCACATCTGTTATCAAAATTTACTTTTTATTCATTCACATTACTTAATAATGTGGCATTTAAAACATTTCATAAAAGATTAAACTTCCTAAATTTAAAATAAAGGCACAGATACATGGAAAAAATGGGGTGCCATCAAAAATGACTGAGTAAGGCTTAATTTCTTTTAAAAATACACCACTATCCTCACTAATAGGATGATGTTAAAGGACATAAGAACCAACTTAAAAGGACTCCCTTTGGCTTGAAAAATAATAACTATATGTGGCTCAACTTAAGGGTGAAGAAAATAAGAAGCACAATTAGTTGAATCACAACCAGCATATAAAAACCAGTAGTTACAAATGACATTTAAAAAATACAGACATAAAGCAAAAAAAGGTTTTTTTGGTCACTAACAAGGGAACTAGGACACCAATTCCTCACTCTGAAAACTGGCAACTAAATAGAAAAATTGAGCATCTGTCCTGCCTATATTTTAGAGAAACCAAATTACCATAGTTGATGAAGGAAAATGAGACTTTACAGAATTCCAGCCAAAAGTTGTGGGAAGAATAACAGAATTAGAAGGGCACTTTTCGCATAATTAATTAATTGGCTGAATGAAGATCATAGAAGGACGAAATGATTAGATAAAAGGCTGATGGGGGATTTTGCAATGGATTTTACAGGCTGTGGACCCTCTGATCCATCTCAGCGTAGGACTGGGAGTGGGGACACCACAGGCCTCCCCCCATGATGTCAACCTGAACCTACTCAAGCCTTTCCAAATACCTCCAATTTTCAGGACATACAGGGAATGGGTACAAATGCAAACAGAAAATCCAGACCATGGGGCACTTTAGAGGACAGCTGACCTGGAATCTTGCACAGGTTAATGACACTGGGGAGGGGACAAAAGGTCACGGCAGAGGGGAGAGACACAATAACTAACTGCAACGTGTAGATCTTGTATGGAACTGAATTAGAACAAAAAAGCTATAAAAAGACATTTTTGAGAGAACTGGGAGATTTTCACATGGACTGGATATACATGACACCAAGGAATCATTGTTAATTTTGTCAGATGTGATAATGGCATTGTGGTTAATGTAAGGTAATACTGATTTTTTTTTAGAGCCACATATTGAAATATGAGGGTGAAATGACAAATAGTATAGGATTTTCATTAACACACCCGCCAAAAAAAACGAGCATTGCAGGTATTTCAAAACCTCAATAATGACTGAATCTGGGTGATCAGTATAAGGAGAGTTCTTTACAATCTTCCCTCTTTATTTGAAGAACTTGAAATTTTTCATAATAAAAAATGAAAAATAAAACCATTTTCAATTTGCTTTAAAAAATCATGATGTTTGTCAAAGAAAGGAAAGATGGTAGTAGGTTTTTAATTCTGCAAACCTGAGTTATCTCTCAGAGGACTGGTGCATTTTCTTGGAGTCCTCTGGGAAGTGGCTTTTTGACCTAATAACTCAACTTTTCCATTTCCATATGAAGAGACCAGAACGTCACTTTAATGCTCAACCATGCTTCATTTTACTTACTGCAAGTTGTACAGTCCCAGGAGTCCCATTCCTCGAAAATCTGTCTTAGGATCATCACCTTGGAAACCAATTTCACACCATTGCTTGGAAATCCGAGATTCCAAAGGAGTATTGGGCTTCAAGAATTTCCATAACTGGAGATAAGAAAGAAAATTAGCCTGTTGATATAAACACAGAAATACTCTTTCCTACTGGCTCAAAAATCTCCTCCTTTACATTATTAGAGGAGATTTGCAAAGCTGAATATATGTAAATACATTACAATTAAAGATTTGATCATCTTTCAATTATGTAAGACATCAGTTCGCAATGTATGGTCTGAAGACTCCTTGGAAGGACCCTAAGACCTTTTCTGAGGGTCTGGGAGGTAAAAACAGTTTCATAATAAAATTAAGATATTATTTGCCTTTTTATTCTCATCTTCTTGTTGAGTATATAGTGGAATTTTCTGGAGGCTGTATGACGTGATGATGTCATCACTCTGAAGGTAATGGACTATGCACTATTTTGGTGTTTTACATCTTTCTGTTTTAATTTCCAATCAGAAATATATATATTTATACATTTAAATATATGTGTATGTATATATATATATATATTATCTCCCATAAAATCTCTTTGGAGTTCTCAAAAATATTTAAGAGAATTTATTTTTGGTGAGGAAGATTGGCCCTGAGCTAACATCTGTTGTCAATCTTCCTCTTTTTGCTTGAGGAAAATTGACACTGAGCTAACATCTGTGCCAATCTTCCTCTACTTTATGTGGGATGCCACCATAGCGTGGCTTGACGAGCCATGCTAGATCCATGCCTGAGATCCAAACCCACAAATTCCAGGCTGCTGAAGCAGAGCATGTATGAACTTAACCACCACGCCACTGGGCCGGCCCTAAGAGAATATTTTTAAGAGAAAATATTGAGGCTATGTGTTATTCAAATTCTCAGAACATGCTTTTCTACTTATATAGGAAAACTTTTAGCAACATTGTTAACAAAAAGAAGAGTAAACTGACTTGAGTTTCATTTCTCACCTATACCAGGGGTGAGAGCAATAATGGTCATGAATAAACCTCAAAATATATTATCATCTTTAAGAGTTACCTAAAAAAACTTCAATTACAATCAATTATATATATTAATTTACAAATATAAATTCTAAACACTGTGCTGTTCACTGCTTAAGAAACTGGTTCTATTTTTCTAAGTTTTCTACAGGAAGAGAGATTCTGCACATATCATTACTTGAGAGAGAGAGAAAGGTTGAGACACACAGTTGTATAAATACGTAATGCTGGAACCATTAGTTCTGTCTAATAAACAATGATAAGCATGAAAGCAAATTTACTTTTTAGCCTATAAATAATATTTTATATTATATCTTCATTATAGACAAATACAAACGTAAAATGTCCCTGTTTCTATTTCAGACATTATCCAAATTTTAAACTGCTTATTCTATGTTATACGATTTCAAAGCTTAAACAGAACAGTAGTACGCAAACATCTTGTTTTATAGCGAATTGCCACATTTCTGACAAGTATAAAATAATGTTCAATGACAGGAAATACTAATCAAAAAAGAGTTGTAATTCATGAAAGTTATTTTAGGCATTAATCCAAAATTGCCTATTATTCAAATGATACAATATTTTATGTTAGTTTCACAACAGGTAAATTCAATCTAAAGAGTAAGAAAAAATTTCAGAGGAAAGAAAGTAAATCTATCATGTGCGAAAGCAATATATCAAACAATGGTATAAGAAATCTTTTTTATATTACTTATAGAAGAATTTGCCAGTGCTCTGCATTCCTCGAAACAGAAAATGTTTCTGAGTTCATCAGAAAAGTACTAAAAGATGTGAGAAAAGGTCACTTAAAAAATCCTTTGGGAACTGATTTGGTTACTGCTACAATGGAAAAAAAAAAAGAAACAAAAGGAAACAGATTGTAAAGCTCATCACATTCATTTAAATAACATTTTTAAGTAATCTCAGGGTCCTACACAGTTTAAAAATACCTAGTTTCATGAGTGAGTGGAGTAAAATGGCAAAAGCAAGCATTTTATTTCTACAGGTAAAGTTACAAGCCTCATTCATCAGGGGAATACTTTGTTTGTGGGGTAAAAAGTTTGAATAATAAAATGCTTTAAAAAAACCCTCCATTTTAATAATTTCATGTATGATGACAGACTAGACTAATGGCTAAAACATGTTCTTAATTAAATCCTTAATCCTTTCTTCTTTAATAAGGGTCTCTTTCCTGGAAAATGAAAGTCGATTATACTAAAATACTTCTATGAAGTACACCATGTGTCTATGTCCTGTAAGAACGCTTGAGCCGTTGGATTCTCTTCTGATAGGCAGGCTCTTTCCTGAAAAGGAGGAAGAGGGTGGGAAGCAGGTGTCCCTGAAGGGTGAGGTCATTTCTTGCATCTAGGAAGCTGACTGGAAATCTGAACTAAAGTGGCAGGCCTCCGGTGGAGGGGCTCTGAGGAGTGCAGCCATGTAAGACTGTGCTACTGGGAGCAGAGTTATGGCAAAGCCACCAGCCAAGTGCAGGAGACCAAAGCTAGGAAGGGTGATTCCCGTGGTAGATGACAAGGTACATGTGTGGAAGCTGCACTCTGAGTCAGTCTATCACCCATCATGGCCTGTGCTCTCTGTGCAATTCTCTTCTCTTTGCACTCAGTCTTTACCACAAGCTTATTTGCCTTGCCTCCGGTCTGTAGCAGAACAGAACGGGCAAGGCCATCTGTCTATCATTCATTCGAGGAGAAGCAGTTTCTCTCTGAGGCCACCATGGAACTGTCTCTTCCTATCAGGAGAAGACTTTATAATTCTGGGTTATATTTTTTCTATTAAGTGTATGAATCCACCTAAAATTTTGCCTTTATTATTAATTTGGTTAGAAACATTTAATAGAAATGTGCATTTGAATAACTCATATGGACAGTGCTACATGAATATAAAGTGATGTCATACAGTTTCATCCCAGTCTATGTTTAAATGATTATAAAATCCAGATTTTTGGGGCCAGCCTCGTGGCCAAGTGGTTACGTTTGCGCACTCAGCTTCGGCGGCCCAGGGTTTCACTGGTTCAGATCCTGGGAGCAGACCTAGAACCGCTCATCAAGCCATGCTGAGGCGCTGTCCCACATGCCACAACTAAAAGGACCCACAGCTAGAATATACAATTATGTATGGGGGCGGTTTTGGGGAGAAGAAGAAAAAATTAAAAGAAAAAAATCCAGATTTTTTTATCCTCTAAGACTTTAAGTAGAAACACTGATACTGTGTTTCTATAAATTATAGACTTTTTGTATAAACTATAAAAATAAACATATATTTATTTATATAAACTATAAATCAAAGCACTTAAACAATGTGGCAATATATTACCCAAGCCTCTAAACCAAGAGTCGGCAGACTTTGTAAAGGGCCAGATAGTAAATATTTAGGCTTTGGTGGCCATACAGTCATTACTGCAACTATTTAATTTTGCCATCATAGTACAAAAACAGCCACAAACAATACCTAAATGAATGAATGGATGTGTCCAACAAACCTTTGCTTACAAAAATGGGTCCTGGCCAGATTTGGACCACAGGTTTTAGTTTGCTGACCCTTGCTCTAAACAATTTTATGAAGTCAGTGGTACCAAGAGTGTTATTACCCATTTTAAAGATGAAGCAGCCTAAGCTGAGGCAGTTAAACAAACCACGGGCCAGCCCCTGGAAACACAAATGTGAGCAAGACATGAGGTAGTGCAGGGCACCAGGGCAGAGCCCTTTCTAATCACCTGGGCAGTCATTTAACTGCCCAGCCTCAGTTTCCTCATCTGAAAACTGGGAATAATGCCAAAGTCTCACCTCAAGGTTCTTGTGACAACAAATGAAATAATGCTATAAAATACTTACTGTGATGATTGGCACATATTAAACATTCAATGAATGTTTCATTACTACTGATTTTATTATTATCATACTTGGACTTTGAATAAACTGAAGAGGAGAATCAAGACCCCACTCTTAAGTTTCTAAGTTTGCTTGGGGAGACTAGTAGTAGATTTCAAAATTCAATGAATAAGGATTCAAAAAAGTGAGCCAGCTTCTGCTGTGAGAATAGTGCTAACAGAGCGATGAGCAGGAGCAAATACCTGGGCCTAGGGGATGGCATGGCCTATTCTGGGTCAGGATGAATGACAGCATGGTGGAAACGTGCTGTACGTAATGGAGGTCCAGGAGACAGAGTCTAAAGATATAAATTGGAAAGGGTCCAAAATGCAGGCTAAGCTGCGTGGGCTTCCTACAATCAGACAATAGGGACCCTGAAGTTTTTAACCTAGAGACTAATAATGTGACTAGGTAGTCCCTCCAGCAGTGTTTGAGAAGATGGAAGGGAGGAAGCTAATGGTTAGTGGTGGAATTAAAAGGCTATTTTAATAGCTCAAGTTGGAGATGATGGTTAGAATAAGGCAGTAGGCATGGAAAACATTCGAGAGGTATTTTGGGGGGGGCTCTATGGGTAAGATTCAGTGATGTTTGTAGATGCAGAGTATCTCCCCAATCAGATTGCAAGCCACTTGCAGGTGGAAAAGATGCCTTTCCTCAAAGGGCCTAAGGCAGTGGTCGACAGTCCTGGCTTTATCATTTACTAGTTGTGTGAATCAGAGCCTGTACTAAAATGCTTGTAGTTTGCACACCTCTAAACTAAAGATAACAACCATCATCTTGTCCCCCTCTTATAGCTGTGACAATAAAAAATGATAACACATACATACTCAAATCATGACCACAGATAAAAGCCATGTCATAAAAGTTCTTGACATGTATCTAATGAACTACTATAATTCATGTATTCGCCCACACATGTTGAAAACCCACTATGTGCCAGCACACATTCAACAGATCAATTAAGATGGTGCAATGCAGGTACCCAAATGCCACTGATTCAGAGGGCATCTGAGCCATTCTAAAGGATTGTTCAGGCCCTTGGGGCCAGTCTGTTCATTATACCACTTTTCTCTTTTATTCACCTCTTATTTCCCATCTTGAGGTCATTGCATTGAGTTTGACTACCTCTATCAGAAAACAGAAAATAGAAGGCAATAAAAGGAGATGAAGCTCAGCCAGCAGGTTGGCTAAAGTTAAGCAGAGGCGAGAGGGAAGAAGAAAAACTATTGCTATGAATGAGGCTCCTTTAATTTTTAATGATTCACAAAGATCTAGCACTAATTAGTAGTGACAAATGAGTCATCTGCTTAAGTACTTACATACACAAAAACACACACTCCTTCACACAAAAATATAATGGGCTACATTGTTAAAATTACACCCTCTATTGATATTTTTCAATAAAATAAAGTTAAGGCAGCCAAACAAATGTTTTCTTCCAATTTTCTTTCTGCCTTTTTGAATCCTAGGAAAGGACAAGGAAGCATGCCATCCTAAAAAGCATCTATTTTCAGAAATCAATTTAGAAAATATTTCAGATGAGTAGTTATAAAGCTTGGTCTTAATTTTTTTGGTCTGAATTTTTTTTAACTCAAAATTCAGTGTTTTGAGGTAAAGTTTTATTGATGTTTCATAATACACCATCAGATCCTACGAGCCTTTTAAGGTTTTGCTTTGACAGCTGGAAGGAGTATTTATAACTGCATGTTATTCTTCCAATGGTTTCAATACACCAGATATAAACCTTTACCTCTTCTTCTAATACTCTCCGAGTTACATGAATAAATAATCAGCATTAAGATCTTGGGTAATTTCCCAAGAGGGCTATTGCTGAAGCAGAAACCAACTTCATCTTCTTTGATGTCTATTAAAAGTCATAAAAGGAAATCCCAGGTCAGTCTTTGACAAATGCTATTACTCCTATTGGCTTTCAACACAGTTAAACAAGCTAAACTTAAGTCAAATGTGAGAGCCCAGAGAAATCTGACGCTTTTTCAGATTAAAAAACTTATATTTAAGCTCTCATGTGAACCTTCTAATGAAGAATTTGCCTCCAACAGTTGAACCAGCAAGAAAAGTAGCCTTTACCAACAGTTCAGTGCCCACGTCTTACTCATCTTTGTTCCCCCACGTCCAGAGCAGGGCCTAGCACACAGTAGGCACTTGGCAAACATCAGCTGACCTAAGTGAAGGACTGAACTGTGTTTAAGGACTAACCTTCAAAAGCATTTCTTCATGTTGAGGATTATCAGAATCATAGGGTTCTCTGCGTAGTTTTTCCACATCTGCAATAAGGTTCCTGTACCCAACGATTTGCAGAAGGCAAGCCTGAAGAGAGATTCCCAGCCTAAGGTGTTCAAAAAGAGAAATACATGAGGAAAAACAGAAAATACACTTTGGTGTTTGTTCACTTGATGTATGCACAATATGACTTTTCATTTTATTTAATATTTAGGAAATTGCTCAAATTGGATCTATTTAACAGAAGCACAATTTCTTACTGAAGTGCCACATGGATAGTTGTGGGACTTGGTTAAATTTACCTCTCATTCTGGCCTTTTCTTAAGTCCAGTTGCAACAATATGGTTTAAAAAAACAAGGGAGCTCATTATGCAGGCAACTTGAAAGAAAGATGTAGAAAATAAAGGTGATAATGGGTTCTTAAGGGATCATTTAGTCCCCCCAGGTGGGTATATTAGAAACACCTCAAAAAGGTGTGTGTGGCAGGGGTGGGAGGAGGAGAAAGAGAGAGACAGAAAAAAAGAGAGAGAGAGAAAGCCCTCAGGGGCTTAGGGATAAGAAAAATTTTCAAAGCAAAACAAAACAATAACGACAACAAAAACACCTCTGCTTGGGAGCATCCCTAATAGACTGAGGCACTGCCAAGAGAAAGAACTCACTACTTTACAAAATTTCCTTTTCATTCCAACTGCTCTAGTTGTCCGAGTGTTTTTCTTGAGGCTGAAACAAAATCTGCTTTCCTTATTACCAAGTGGTTCAAATTCTGTTCTCTGAGCAAATTTATTTCCATTTTTTTCCCTACCATGCCTATTTATTTTAAGATAGCAATTCTTTCTTCTAGTCTCATCCCCAGGGTAAAAAAAAAAAATCCCTCATTCCTTCAATTCCCTCTCATGGGACACGGTTTTCAGATGTTTTACTGTCTTGCTGAGTCTGCTCTGAATGTACACTGTTTGATT
This sequence comes from Equus quagga, assembly GCF_021613505.1. Lineage (NCBI taxonomy): Eukaryota > Metazoa > Chordata > Mammalia > Perissodactyla > Equidae > Equus > Equus quagga. The sequence goes on along the minus strand of NC_060280.1, from coordinate 56,848,178 downwards.
AATAGCCCCCTTAAAACTTATCACCAGAACAGAGAACAATCTGGCACATTACTTCCTGTGATCTGAATGCTCTTTTTCTCTCCTACAATGTAGAAGGTAAACTAGAGTCTCTTTCAGCAGTCATTACAACTTTATTAAACAGGTGGGTAAATAATCACCAGGATCCTTTTTCACATAAACTACTGTCATGTAAATTACTCTCTACTTGTGTTATGGCATTTTTAAATCTAGAGGTGGCATTTCATGTTTATTTATTCCCGCTAAGTTCTTTACAGTCATTCACTTTTGTGGTTCAAAAATGGTTGAACATAAGCAGTTTCACATGATTCAACCCAAGAGTTACTGTCCGATATACTCCCACTCCTAATTCACTCACTAAAGTTTTGTTGTTGTTGCAGTGGTCATTATAATTGTGATGATGGTGTCATCATCATCTTCTTTTTTGGGGGTGAATGAGATGTATAGAGGTGAAATCTAAAGTTAGGGACAATAGAGAATTACAAGTCTTAGGATTGTATACTTATTCCAAACATAGAGGGCAGTGTCCAATAATCCAGAAGACTGAACTTAATAAAACTGAATATTCCATAAATGGCCTTTATAATTACTTGTTACTATAGCATCAGAGGACTAAATAAGATATTTAAATTTAGGAAAAGGGGACAGTGCCACTGACCACCCGGAAAATCAACGCAGGACTGAGAAGAGAAAAAATGTAATTAATTGTAATTGAAAAAAACATAATTAAAGTGAGGTTAATAGTAGTAATGGCTTGATAAATTATAGAATATTTCCCCCAGCCCTCCCTCCTATTTCTTGTTTCTTTTTCAGAACATCATTTAATTTTTTAAAAATCACATTTTGTCAATGTTAATCTGGTAAAAAGCACTAGAATCCATATTGAGACATAAAGACACAATTTACTACATACAAGGATTTTTCTCCCTAAAGGAAATCAAAAAAATAGATAGTGAGGAAATGCTTTTGAATGAAACATAAAACTGACATAGAAAAGATTTGCTATTAAATCATAATCTGTAAATATGATTATAGGACTAATATATTCCTCATGCCCAATTGTAGTCTTAAATTTTTGGTTCAACGTAATTTAAAATGAATTGTCTTCTTATCACCTTCCCAGAGGAGTAAAATATATGTCACAAGGTTTCAAAAAGACATTTATTGCATAATTAAATCAACTTTCAATGGCTGAATAAGGAAAAGGGAGCTAATTAGCTGAAGTGGCTGCAGAAGGATGCTATGGCAACCACGTGGAAATGGAGTTTTGTGATGAGCCCCAATTAGCTAGTCCCTAAAATCTCTCCAAGAGACAGACCTATACAAAGTGCACTCTGAAATTCCCCTCAACAATGGCTCCCAGTCTTCGGCAATTAAAAGCATTTCTCAGCGACAACATTTGAGATTCCCGTGTATGCACATCTATCTAGAAGACAGTTTGATTGCTACCTACCTAAACTGTCGCTAAATATCTCTGCATGCAGAATTTATTCTATCCAATATCCTTAGCCCAAAGTTTTACTGAAAAATTCCTGTGCTCAATGGAAAATATAAAGCTAAATTTTAAACATCATGTACATTGCCAAATGCATTTTAATACTTCCAAGACGAGATGACTAAATTACAAAGTTCTAAAGTCCTCGTACAAAAACCATCTCTCCCACACACATGCCTGTCTTCTTGACAAGCAGGTAGGAACTGTCTCCAAGATTATCAGCCTGTCATGAACCGAAGGAATATTTTTGATGGAGCAGAATCAGCTCCAGCACATTTACGATTTGAACATTTACTGTTAATGTAAAACAGAGGCAGCACATAGAGCAACTGTCGATGAATGGTTCCCCTTTATTTCATCTTCCGATATCAGGGGCATCCATCAGATTTCTTGCATTCATTGTATCTCAGAAGCACCTGCATAAATCACAACCAAGGTACAGAGTTGCTGCCATTTACAAACATGAAAAAGGCCCCTTTTCTCTTTTATCCTTCATCTGAAAGTCAAAACATGGCAGACGATTGTTTTGGGGGGAAGGGGGAGATGGGGAGAGGGAGAGAGAATGAAAGAGAGAGAAAGAGATTGAGAGCACACTCAAATGAGTGCTATAGAACCACTAAATATGTGGCCATGTGACTTGTGTTCTATATTTTCAACAAAATAAATTCTTACTGTGGGTTTATGTCGGGGTTAATTTTTTTCAGTTCCATGATGTCGTCTATGGTTTTTTCAATAGCATCAGGGTGGACGCTCACTGAAGTCTGCAACAGCTGGAAAACATTTTTCAGTCAGTCCCCTTGTCATGAACACCAGTGGCTTAAGCAGGGTCTACTTAGACAGGGGTTTCAAGTATTTGGTTAAAGCTTCTATAGGAAGATACTAACCTAAACTAAAAGCAAAAATTGATTTAGTTTTGGAATTCTAGTAAATTTGACATTTTCACAATGGGGGTAGTGCAATTTTCCTGATTAAGGTAATTAACATAAAACACAAATACATATGATTTTTCTAACCTCTTCCATCTGTTTCAAGCTACTTACATTGAAATATTTTCTTTTTTCCCAAACAATATGATTTCCATGGTTAATGGGCATCATGTATATGATTAAAGAGTGAAGTACTTAGGGGAGATTAGTCTTAAGGATGCTAAAATTAAATAATAATATAGAATTATAAAGAATCTTGAAAAAGAAAACAGATTTTCTTTCTTATGTGGATGCTTAACTATGTGCTATAAAAGCTTGCATGGTGGCTTCTTTGGTTTTCTTGGAAAATATTTTTTTTCTCAGATACATTAGACAAATGGTATATTTCTTCACGATTCAATCTGCTGAACTCAGCAACCATCATAGTATGGAAAATCTTGAGTATAAAGTTAAATGATTTGGATATTGAAGGAAATACCAGAGTTAATGATGTATGTATTTTCAAGGAATATGTATTTTATGATTTGGAAAGAGGTATAAAGAAGATTAATCCAACAATGAAGTAATAAGTGCTTCATAAATCTGCCTAGAAATTCACATACAGTGGCTGCTCTCATGTCAAAAGTACAGTGGTTTGTGATGGGCAAACGCTTCTTTCTTCTCAGTTTGTAGGGCCAATGGTATATTTCTTAAAAGTTTTACTTTTGATGATGGAGGTAAGCCTCTAGGTGAAAAGTTGCTGAAAAATATAGAAATGATCTCACTTACCTTACTTTTTGAATCCCTCAGTGATGTTTCTGTAAAACAAAGAATAAAAAAAGTCATGCAAAAATTATCCTTTATGAGTGGTTTAAAATTACTATAGTGAAATATAACACTGTATCCTCCATCCCAGCAAGCTTGCATTTTGCTTACTTCTTTGTTTCACGCTTACCGATTTTCATGGTTCTAGAAGCTCCAGGCTTGGTATTGTAACAGATCCGTTGCAGTTCACATCTTCCAGTCAGCTTCCTCATTACAAATTTCAGGCAGCGCCACAAAAATTTGCAGTAAAAATATAGGCACACTTGGATCAACATTCTGTCAAAAACAAAAGACAGCACCCTTCCAATAGAACTCTGGAAGGGAATAGAAAGCAGCCACCACCAGCAAGAAAAGAACCCCACAAGAAAAGCAACCATTAGACTCCTGGGTTTACAAGCATATTTCATTTTTCTAATCCCATGTTATTTTATTTCTGGTAGCTACACAACCCATCATTGAGAGGGAAGCCCAAGGTCTGTGAGGACGCTCTTACTATGACTGCAAGCAACTCCAGAATACCCTGTGCTAACAAATTTGATATTCCAACAAACTGAGGATGAAGCACGGGAATCCTTTCTTTTCTTCCCTTTGCCTAAAAACATTTTGAAAAGAAATCAGTACCATGAAAAGAGAATCTTTGTGTTTTAGGAGTTGTCTCACCCTTAGACATGGGGGAAAGAACGTGTTATGGCAACTCTCATCTTCTGCCTCTGAGGACAGCTTCTCAGCTCACTCTGGTTCATTACCAGCCCCTCCTCAGTGCCTTTTTTTGGGCCACTATTTTATTTCTTCCCTTGTTTCCATTCTTTCCTCCTTCCCTCTGCTTTCCTTCAGGCACTGTTGTCCTCCCTAAGGACTTGGTTGTATGGCCACCTGTCTTCTCTGCTGACCAATCCCAACACTTCTTGGACTTGCCAGAGGCCTCCCCCTCAGTTCACTGAACAAAGCACATTGACCTTTGGTTCCCCAACGTTCTCTGATTTAAGCCTTCCCCAAACTCCTACCTCTTGACAAGTTTGTTCCTGGCTCTTGCCAAACAAATTTTTCTTTATTGCACACCCTATCTTACTCCAATAGTACCTCAACAAGCTATGAAGTATACTGTCATCAATTATGCACTTATTCACGATATCTCTGGCACATGAGAATTTGTGTTTTATGCTGACTTTTAGTTTTTAATATGTGAGTGCCTACTGCTTCACAGTCCTGCTCAGAGTCTCAAAATGACTCAAGCTATAGAAGTAAAGAGGACTTATCATCCAGGAACTTATTTTCAACTCATCTTCCCTTAATACTCTGCATTCGTAGGAGGCAGAATTATTTATATTACTTCCTATTGGTGTCACTTCTAAAAGATGGGTTTTTTCCTCCAACGTCCACTAATTCCCTCCAGTGCTAACATAAGGTGATCCAGGGTCATTCAGATGAATAGGAGTAGTCAACTAATAGCCTCAGTGATGTGATCCATCCCTGAATATGAACCAACGCCTTGACTGTGTTCCTATGCTCAAATTGCTCTGACTCCAATATCTTGAACAGCCTGTGTTAAAAATAAAAATTCCAGGGGCTGGCCCCGTGGCCGAGTGGTTAAGTTCGCGCGCTCCGCTGCAAGTGGCCCAGTGTTTCGTTGGTTCGAATCCTGGGCGCGGACATGGCACTGCTCATCAAACCACGCTGAGGCAGCGTCCCACATGCCACAACTAGAGGGACCCACAATGAAGAATATACAACTATGTACCAGGGGACTTTGGGGAGAAAAAGGAAAAAAATAAAATCTTTAAAAAAAATAAATAAATAAAAAATAAAAAAAAATAAAAATTCCAACAGGCTAACTTGTACAACAGCATGGAGTCTATATCATATAAATGCAAAGGGAATATGGAGGAAACAGTATAAGTAACCAAATTGCTACACTAAGATAACACAATGGAATCCTTTGTAGGCAGTCAAATTATGTTCTAGAATATCTAACAACATGAGAAAAATGCCCATAATATTCTTATAAAATAGAAAAAAGTTAGAAAGGAATGTGTATGGAATGATCTACTTTTTCTTTAAAAAATCAAGTAAAAAATTTTAATGGTGATATATGAACAAGGAGGAAAATACTGGCAGGATACAGGACAAAAACGCTAACAGTGGTATTTTTTGGTTAAGTATATTTTCATTTTTTTCTATAATAAGTAAGTATTATTCTATTTAAGAAAAAAAGAAAGTTTTAACAACAATTAAAATATACTAAATGATCACCAAAAGCCATTACAAAGTGCATATAAAATTTCTATGTGAAGTCAGATTCTGCTGAAAGACAAAAAATGGATTTACTATGTCGTAAAGTCTGCAATTCAACTGTTTTAGTCAAATATGTTTTAAGATCTATTAGGATTTGGGTATTAGCTTTCATAAAAAATGGAACCCTAACAACAAAATTAGTGGAACATTTTAATTAGATGAGTGAAAAATTAGATGAGCAAAACCTCAACTTGCTCTCTTGGAAAAGGTTTTCCAGTTTTCCAATTATTGGATAGCTATGCCAAAAAAAAAAAAAAGATTGAGCAATATATTGGTTAACTGGTCACCAGCAAAGTGATAATGATATTAATTACTGGTTGGCATTGTTCTTATTACTAAGTCAAGTGAAGTTTGACTTATTCTATTCTATTACTTATTCCAGTAAAGTTTGTCTAGCATGTGGGCCACTTCCTCAAATGAAGCCTCTTTTAAGTCTGTGAATCAGGACTCCATGATAATCAAGTTCTTGTGACACTAAATCTTCCCAGAGAAAAGAGCTCTGATTATTGCTTAAGGAGCATCTTTGTACTCGCCCTACTTAGGGTACAAGCCACCAGATCATATTATAGCTCAGATCAAACCATAGAAAGTTTCCCTGGTGCAACCTCTCTGTTAGATCTATACAAAGATGTGACTTGAGATGGAGAGGTGTCACTCTAGGTGGCAGGAAGTGTCCAGAGGGAGAGTGGCTTATAGCCCGTCTGTAATTTCTCCCATTGGCCTCCTTGCATATGAGAAGAAAATGCCTGGGGAACTGTTTTCATCAAGACAGTCTTACATAAGAGGGAGAAAAGACATCATGTTCTATTTGCTTTTATCTTTTTTTTCAACTCCCCTGAGGATTTTCACACTGTCAAAGACAGGGAAACCCAGCAGAAATCCACAGTGAGGGCTTAGGGAGGATGCATCATTTCTTAGGGCTCCCCACTCTGTGAGGTGTATCACATCTGTCTCACCTAATCACAGAAACAGCATCACAAATCGTGAAAGAGACATGCCCATTTCAATTGTGAAATGAAATTTATACACTGTTTCCTTACCCTTTCGTAATTTCTGGGCCTGTAGTTCTGATAATGCTATTTATTACCAAGCATATATTTTTATTGTTTTCCTTGTTTTTCTAATGGATGACCATGCCCATAAATATTTCATTAAAAGGTCAACTTGCTATGCTAGGCCATATATTTTCTTGCTGTGTTAGGTGCTATATTTTTTTAAGCCAGATCATCAGATCAAACAACATTTTGACAGACATAATTTATCTTGTGTTTAGATCATAAACTTAAGGGATGGTCAGAGATTGAAACACCAGTGCTACCCCTTACTTTGGAAGCCTTATTTTGATGACAGAAATAATACCCAACTCGCTTCCTCATGAAAGGACCAGGTCAGCAAAACCTCCATTTGAGCATCTCAGGATGGCTGTTCTTCACCATCAAGTGCTGCCAGGAGCTCACTTCTTAAATTTTTGGGCCTGCTTAAGTCTCCAAATCGTAAAGGTTATGGAAAAACTGCTGAAGGTCCAGAGAACAATAAGCATGGTGAAACGTTTGGGGGGAATGTTAAATTGGTTTGGCATATTTATCCTGAAAAGGAAGAAATTAAGAAATGGGTCTTTAAATGCTTTTAAGCTAATCAGTGGTTGGTTGACGGAAAAAGAAAGATAAGAAGGAAGGAAGGAAGGAAGGCAGGCAGGTAGGAAGGTGTGCCTGTTTCTTACCCGAGTTTAAGCACTTTTGGATCATAGTACCTTTCCTCCTTTTAATCTCCTTTATGTCCTTATGTTTCTGATGGCATGCCTTGAGTGGAGGCATCTCAAATATACCTGTGAGGCAGATCCCGTTTGCTTTCTTTGATCCCATCCTTCTGTTCCTACTCTTAGAATAAGCGTTAGAGCCAACCCCTCTCCATCACCTGAACCCTGTGTTCAAGGGGTTTATAGCTCTGCTCGTGTTTTCCTCCTGGCCTGAATCATCAAACCAATAAGTTTAGTTTTAATTAGGGGAATATTTGCTTTTTTTCTTCAGAACACTAGACAGTTTTCTCAGTTCTGATGGAAGATTCTCAACTCACGACTGAAAGGATCTCCTACATTTTGCAGGAACAACAATCAAATTCTCAAGACTATGAGGAGACACTGCTGATCACCATCTCCTATTTTTAACAACTACCTGCAGAGACAGCAGTTTCTGTGTTTGTTTCTGGTTTTTTAATCACAGCTTTTTGATAGTATTCCAAAAAGAGTGTTACTGAAGCACTGGGAGAATCTGATTCAATAATAAGAGCTACTTAGGTTCTATTTCCAATATTTTCTGTTACTGCCATTTATTAACATGCCGCAGAGTGAAGTTTATGGCTGAGTTCACAGCAGTGCTCTTCCATAAAGCAATTATGATCGCTTTCATTATTTAACATTCATTCTCTAGCTTGAATCAGAATAGCCACCCAATGTAAATTATTCAAAATGGATCATATCTCTGCTACCAAATAAAAGCGAGCTCCTGTCTTGTGGTGTTTTGTTAGAGGGATCTATGCAGCATGGATGGGGCCTCTGAAACAGGAGATGCACCTAGAACCATGTGGCCTCCTGCCATGGGTGGGGGGCTGTGGGTACCTGTGGTGCAACTCTACTCCATCATCTTAACTTTGTGACTGCTATCTTCTTTTGGAATAATAGAGAAAAGTGGCTTATTTTGAACAGTCTCAATGAATTTGCTAATGTAAGTTAATTCTTGCTTGAAGAAATCCTGTAATAAATAAGAAGTACACTATTGGTGAGGAAGGATATGTAAATAAATAATCACAGTTCTTGGTTCAAACCGCAGTTTCCTAAATGAAACATTTTTCATCCAAATGGCCATAAAGAACAGCAAAACGCTCAATGTTTCCACCATTTCATGCACTTTCTAAAATCACGTTTTGAAAAATTTTAGTTGCTCTATTGAAGTTCCTAATTAAGGGCACTGGTCATCAATTGGAGATTAACTTGTCAACAGGTGTTTGGCCTAGTAAATGAGACCCTCTCTATCATCAGCTTCCTACTGGGAAGAGAGACTGCAGAGGACTTGATACATGAACTGGAAATGTGAAATCACACAAAAAAACCATTTGTGGGCCTCTAGAAAAACAAGAGTATTTTACCCGCATTGAGCAGCAGTGAGGCAGTGCCCGGTGTCCAGGCGATTGGGGCCCCATGGTCTTTTCCATCATTCCTTATCTGAAGAGATCATGCTGGTGGTTTTGGTTTTTGTTTTTGGTGAGGAAGATTGGCCCTGAGCTAACTTCTGTTGCCAATCTTCCTCTTTTTTTATCTTGAGGAAGATTGTCCCCCAGCCAACATCCGTGCCAATCTTCCTCTATTTTTTTATATTTGGGGTGCTGCCTCAGCACGGCTTGATGAGCGGTGTGTGGGTCCATGCCCTGGATCCGAACCTGTGAACCCCAGGCTGCTGAAGTGGATGTGCGAACCAAACCACCACGCCACCATGCCAGCCCCATATCATGCTGCTTTTGAAAAGTGGTGGGAATAAATCTCTCATGGATCAATATTTTTCCAAATTCTATTGCTATAGCAAAGGGCACTGTTTTTACATTCAAGGGAAATTTTATCTGAGGGCTTAGAGAGCAACAGCTGACTGTGGGATAACTAAAATAATAAATTAATTAATGGTTTATCCTTTTCTTTTTAAAGAAAAGGAGGCACAGGTTTATCTTAATGTATTAGTGACATCATTATTCAATTAAAAATTTGATGCTTAAATACATACATTTTACAAGATTTATTTTTTTAAAAACCAGATTTTTTTTGCTATTTGGATAATACTTTTATTGACTTATAAGGGAAGCAGCATATACATTATACTTTGACACTTAAAAAGTATTTAAATGTAATCTCAAATATAAACTTCTATTGTAAATAAAAATATTTTTAAAAGAACCAAAGTTAAATAAATCTATAAACAAAAGAAAGTCATCCTCACAAGGTTGTAATCTATCATAACCTTAATAAAAAAAATTAAATACATAAAAAAATAAAAAAGAAAGTCATCATCCAGAATAGGCCTTAGAATCTTCTATAGGGGATAAGGCGCAGGCTTCTTAATATTATAGATTCTCCACATAATATAACTTTTAAAAAAATATATAAAAACCACCAGGACCAGGTGAGAGGCCCTTCTCAGTATTATGAATAAATTCTTTCTGTTGAGTTAAAGACCTGCAGCAGATGAAGGAGAGTGATGTGAAATGAACTGGGGAAAACATTAAAATGATCACTGAAAGGCAGTTTACTTATTATTTCAAGGAACTGAAGAAAAACAAGATGAGAAGACTGGCCACGCAGTACAGAAGGAAAAGGAGTGGGGATCACGGCAGAGGGAAAATGTGAATATAAGTCAAGAACTTAATTTCATTGTAAACCACACGCCATCCCTGTCCGCAAGGAACTCAGTCTCTAGCCAGGAAAATGACAACAACAACAAAAAGCAGAAAAACAGTGTGATAATTTTATTAAAAAAAAATTGCCCAAAGTGTTGGAGAAGCAGAGGAGAGAAAGTCTCTTCCTCTGATATTGGACAGTAAAACCAGCTCTTTTCTTTTTTCTTTTCTTTTTGATTTAGAAATAATTGCTACCCATACAGCCGACTCTTGATTATCCTAACAAAGAGGGCAAGAACGACGTGGGAAACCAGCGTGCCTTACTCAGTTCAGAAGAAAAGTGAAAAATACAACAGTTAGATGAATGAAATTCAAACCAACATTTATTGAGTGCCCGTGGCCTTCATTTATCTTGCTCATGCTCTGTAGGAGGGACTTGAACAGTGACGTTGCCGAAAAGTTGGCCCGAAAAGTTGAGGGAATTAAAGGGGCAGGAGAGCTGGGATGCTGATGATGGAGCCTCAGAGAATCTCTGATGGCAGCTTGATGGCGACAGGCAGGCTCCGGTGAGCACTGACAGGAAACTGCCTAGAAAACTATTCAGGTTAACACCTGTCAACAAGAGGGTGGAAACAGTTTTTGTTCTAATGCAGCAAACAAACTAATTAAAATATATGTATGTGTAGATACATGTGTATGTGTGTGCTGAATGGAAATACTGCCACTTAAAAGGGAAGCGTCTGGAGGTCGGACTTCAAGTCTAGTCTCATGTTGCCACTAGGAGCTGTGTGACTTTGGACGAGCCACTTTGCTTCTCTGGGTCTCTGCCTTCTCATTTGTAAGGTGAAGGGAATGGACTAGATTTCTGGCTCTAGGGGGAGGCTAGATACGTGTTGCAAGGGAAAAAGATTGTTCACCTGACTCTCCCTTCTCTTTAAGGTCCATTTGAGGTCTGGCTGAAAATTGCCATGCTTCTGGGCGGTTTTATGTCGTGCTTGCAAAGGTGTCCCAGCCCTGCCCCCAACTTCATCTTTGCAACTTCTACTCACCCCAACAAACCTGGACCTCCTGCTGCTTGTGGCAGCTCGTCACACTTTCTCAGGCTTTGTTCACAGCATCTGTGCCACCTCCCACACCCTCTACCCTTATTTAAAAATATGAGCAGCCTGGTCCTTCCTTTCCCTCAACATCACCCATGTGAAGCCTTCCCTGGATATCACAAAGTGCCTGTAGCATGCCACTGGTCACATCCTTTCTTTTTTTCTTCTTCCTCTTCTTCTCCCCAAAGCCCCCCAGTACATAGTTGTATATTCTAGTTGTAGGTCCTTCTGGTTGTGCTGTGTGGGACGCCACCTCAGCACGGCCTGATGAGTGGTGCCATGTCCGCGCCCCCCGGATCCGAACCAGCGAAACCCCGGACCGCCGAAGCAGAGCGCAAAAACTTAACCACTCTACCACGGGGCCAGCCCCTCACATCCCTTCCTATACCTTAGTTTTATATGCGTGTGCCTCATCTTACCAGGTGGTATATTACTTTGGAGCAGAGACTACCTCATATTCATTTTTGTATCTTTTGTATCACTTTTTTCACTTTCACGTCTCACAACAGGGATGCAGTGAGGGGGAAACGCAATGCAGAAATGATGAGAAACAGCTTTTAATTCAGACAGGCCTGCATTCAAATATCTGTGTGCCCTTGGGCGACTTACTTAACTTTGCTAAGCCTTCTTGCTCTATGCTGTAAAGTGGGATATTAATTCCTACTTTATTACAATTGTTATTACTAGAAAATAATATTTAAAAATGTGGAATAGTACTACAATTGTGAGCAGTAAATTCTTACTAAACAAATCAGTGGGCCAAGATACTGATCAAGTGTGAACGACTTCTAAAACCCAACTTACAGATATTTTTGCTAATTGGAAGCCTTTATTTTCCTAATTATAGGAGTAAAATATATTTTTCCCTCAACTGTTTCACAGCCAGGACTTGGGCACAAGTCTGCTGTATTGCTCAAAGCCTTTCCCCTGGGGGGCTGAGTTTGGCACAGGCTCTCCCTTCCTCTCTTCTGCCTAAGGAAGGGAAATATGCAGTGAAGTCCATGGCCAAGAAATGCAGATCCTGGGGCTGGAATAATTGGCAGCAATTATCTATACGGAGTGACTTAAAAGATTCCCTGTATTAGAAATTCTCAAAACTAATAATGTTTTGATGACTATAAATATATAATCTCAATAACTAAATCCTAGCAAGGGAAAAGTTCTCCAGTGAAAATCTTAGGCCCTCTCTTTTATATACATCAACTGAATTAAAATTAATAAAATATATTATTCAAACTAAATCCTAAGCCTCGGTTCTCTTTTGGGCTTCAAAAGTGTCCCCTCTTTTTCTGATCACCCATAGACACACTTTCTTCTCCATTTAAACCCTTGTTTTCTTTTAATGCAGACCATGGCTAAACTCATATTGGGTGACAATGGGGTACTTATCCAATATCCCACATCTACTCTCGATTTAAAACACACTCTTCAGCCAGGTGTACTAATTCTGTAGCATTTGTTTCTAATATTTCACACAATTTTTTTTTAACAAGCATCAAATATCTTCTCCACTCCTTTATGCTCTGAGTAGTTATACCATTAATATATCTGACGGTAGCAGTGACCTAGAGAGAGCAGAGTTTGGGTACCATGTATCTTAAATGTGGATTAATTAATTAAAACCCATTCTTTCTCACAAACTGGTTTCCTTAAGATTAACTTCATTTTCTTTTAGGGCTGTACATGGAGCATTTCGTTCCAGAGCAACTCAGAAATTAACAGATTAATTACTCTGTGGGCTTTTAAATAATGCTGAATTCATCTCGGTGAAAGTCAACTCCTTATTCTGCAAAATATATTTGCTGAGCTCAGGAATTAACACCTGATTTAGTCAGACCATGTTTACATAACCTTCTCTTTGGTTCAAATGAAAAGATTGCCAAAATTGTCCAATACCTATGGGAATGGATTATAGGGAATAAAATGTAGTCTAAATTATCTGATAGAGCTTATAATGCAGGATTATTACTTCTTGCCCTCTTATCTTCCAAATTCCATAAACATTAGCATATAATGAATACACACACATTGTAACTTAATAAAAAGCATTAAAAACCAAAACCAAAACCAAAAAACAAAGCCAAAAGCAATAATCAACTAAAGAGGAGCAATGATCAAGTTTCCTTTTACTATTTCAGAATCAATGGTCAATAAAAATCCTCAAGTTTGTTTCTTAATGTGTAATCTATTATCTAGCTTCAGTTTCACATAAATAATCAATGTCAAGTAATATTTGTGAAATATATGTGCCAAATTAAAAGAGAAAAATTTGTGTCAGAACACATAACTGACAGGGATATGCTAGTTCCATCATCCTTGGAGCTGCTCTGTGTGATAGATCTTGCCTGTATCTGTTTTAAATCATCAGATACAAATTAATTTTAAAATGTTATAATCTCTACTAAACACAGTGTTGCATCTATTCAATCTAACAAAAAACTAACAGAAACCAGTGCTGCTATTTCCCCTAAAATGGCTGGTTTTGAGGCCACTCGAGTTTTTCTAAAACAAGATGCTAAAGAAGAAATCCAGTAGTACAAGGGTTGGTGCAAACCTCATCATAGCCATCTTCTCTTTTAAAAGGGATCTCCTGACTTCTAAGCTTCATCTAACACTAAATCGTTCTGTTCACATGATTCTACAGCTAAAAGACACCATGTTTACATTCAGGAGGGATTCATAAATACCAATTTTTCATGAATGTGTAAACAGATGGGTTAATTACCATGGCAACCAAAAACCGTATCAGATCAAATACTTTGCTGGCAAATGTCCTAGTGATTTTTCAAATACTTTCGTTTTACATGGCTGAGATAAACAGAATGAAGAGTATTCTACAGAATAAAACAAATGCTAATGCCTGTAAATGGTTTAATAGTGACCTCCTGCGAAGTTTTCACAGTTCTAAGCTCCAGCAGCAAAAGATAATGAATCCCACAAAAACTGATCTAGGTGCTTCAGAAACAATGATACAACCAAAACCAGTGGGGAAAAGAAAACTTTCATGCAGCCACTGAAAGAACTGTCACTTCCCTAAAAGAAGAAGCCCACTAATCATTTGCTTAGAGAAAACAAGCCAGTGCAAGGGGTGAGAATGTGTAATAGGGGTAGGCCGCCATCTTGAGGGAAAGAGACTTAATATTCTGCGAGGTGTGTTTTATTTTCTAACTTTCAGGACCAGACTAACTTTATTTTGTTGTGTTTTAATATGATTAAAAATTTCTCCAAGAATTTCATTAATAGAATTGTGAATGGCAGTCAACATTCTTGGAAATAATTCTAACTATAGGTCCAGCCATATGGCTTTCGAAACAAAACAAGATCACTCCCAAACCCACTGACATGTACAGCACTCCACACAGCACAATCTTCAGGGAGTCAACAATTAACGCGCATTTCAGAGGCATCACTGAGGCAGGAACAGCAAGACTTAGAACATTTGTTTTTTACCAAAAATGAACATTTTAAAATGCCTGTGTCGATTGGCCAGCCAACTGAAATCTAAATTAAGAAATATTTAAAATTCCTTATCTCAGGAAAATGATTCTACACAAATTACATTGATTCCTAGACTACTAATTCCTCAAACGTCAACCTCAAGGTCAGCAGCACACCATTCTTTAGAGATAGACGTGCTGTGAGGTTGTCCAAAGTACTCCCTGCCCCGTGCAGTCTTGTAATGTTTTGTAATCTACTACTTTTAAGTGCTCTCAATATAATATGCATATGGAGTTAGCAGAGGAACCTTGTGACCAAATTACTCTTAGCCAAAATACAATGCTATTTTATGCAATCCCAAGAGACCTGGTTACAGAATCACATGGTGAATTGAAATATTATCCTAATTGGCAAGGAAGTTTCTCTATTTTAGAGGGCTTGTCCAGGGAACCCTACACACTTACCTCAGGAAGTGCTTCATTGTGCCTGTTTTGATTATCCAGATCTCATCCAAACTGTTCTCAAGTAATTGCTTCCAAATTTGCCTTTAGCAAAGTAAGCGTAAGCTGTGGGAAGAAATTAGATATATTTACTATTATGGGGGCTGGAAATCCCAAACCCCAAATTTCTGCTTATCTTAGTAAGCAGACAACACGCTATGCACACAGAACATTATCAACCGAACTGCCCACATAGCAACGCAATTCAATGGATGGAAATCATAGCTAAAGCCTTTCACTTATAATTATACAATTAGTCTTTCATTTTAAGTCGCTTGCTAGAAGAATTATTAGTTTCATGAGCAATCTCTTCAATAGTAAGCTTTTTCTCTATTTTGGGTATTATTTCTATAACCAGAAGAATAGTATTTGTAAAAAAATAAATAAAAATGAAGAATCATAAAATTAACTACCTGATTTCCAGATATCTCACGGTTTTAAATGTGGCAGCCTCAACCTTCCAGAAGTACAACTCAAAAATAACTAGGAGCAACTGGCAATGTCTTTAAGCTAAAAAATAGCTATTTAAGAGCCAATCAAATGAATGATATGCCCCGGCCCCATTTTTTTTTTTTTTTTTGGCACTGTGAACTAAACAGTAAGATTTTATATTTGTCTAGCTCTTCTCAGTTTACAATTTACTTTCACAAAGTCTACAATATCAGGTTATTGGTTTTCTTCCTTCTGACAAGGAAGACACCAGAAGCTGCCTACAAAGCTGCAAGTTGGAATGAGTCAGGAAGAAACAGACTAGAGAAAATTCTCAAGATCATCAAAAACAAGGTAAGCCTGAGAAACTGCCAGTTAAGAAGTGCCGAAGGAGACATGACAACTAAGTAATGTGGTACCTTGGGGGGGATCCTGGGAGAGAAAAGGGACATTAGGTAACAACTAAGGAAATGTGAATAAGCATGGATTTTATTTAATAATTAGCTATCAATATTGGTCCATTAGTGTGACAAATAAATTAATGTAAGATGTTAACAATAAAGGAAACTGGGTGCTGTAAAGGGAACTCTCTGTGTTATCTTCGGGACTTTTCTGTAAATCTAAAACTATTCTAAAATTTAAAAATTATCACCATATGTTAGTGCTTATGCTCTAGACACAGACTTAGGCCTGGGGATACAGGGTGAACAGGAGAGGCATCAGTTCCCTTCTCTAGATCCAACAGTCTTGAGGGAGGAAAGGAGAGAAGATGATACAGGAAAACAAACAGGTACTTAAACACAGTACCGTTGTTCCCCCTTATCTGAGGAGGCTAAGTTCCAAGACCCCCAGTGGATGCCTGAAACTACGGATTGTACCAAATCCTACATATACTATGCTTCTTCCTATGCATACATACCTGTGATAAAGTTTAATTTATAAATTAGGCACAGTAAGAGATTAACAACAATAACTAATAAGAAAATAGAACAATTATAACAATATACTGTAATAAAAGTTACTGTAGATGTTAACAACATCAGCTTACACATTTTGTTCTTTCCTTATTGAGAACTTCCACCTTTTCACTTAAAGGAAGTACTTTATGGTATCTCTTTGGCACATCTGAATTGCCAGCATCACTACCCTTGGGCTTTGGGGCCATTATTAAGTAAAATAAGGGTGACTTGAACACAAGCACTGTGATACCATGACAGTCAATCTGATAACCAAGATGGCTACTAAGTGAATAATGAGCAGGTAGGGTATACAGCATGAATATGCTGGACAAAGGGATGATTCTTGTCCCAGGCTGGAGGGGGTGGGACAGTGTGAGATTTCATCCTGCTACTCAGAACTGGCATGCAATTTAAAATTTATGAATTGTTTACTTCTGGAATTTTCCATTTAATATTTTCAGACTGTGGTTGACTGCAGGTAACTGGAAGTGCGGATAAGGAGGGGACTACTGTATTACAAACGAAAATGGGTGCTGTGACAATGAGATGCGAGATGCCTATCCTAGATGTAGGAGTCAGGGGGTTCCCCAAATAGCATATACAAAGTCCTAAATGCAAACACACAATGTGTGGAGGAGAAAATGTTCAATCTACTAGTGAGTTGCTCAGTGAGAGGGACAAGTTAAAGCAGGGACGGCTGGATATGGAAAGGCAAGAAACGGTCAGATCATCAAAAGCTTTGTAAGCAATATTACAGACGTTTGACTCTTATCCCATGAGCAATGAGAAACTATTGAAAGTTTTCAAACTGAGATGCAACATAATCAGATTTCTAGTTTTAAAAATATACTCTTGTGTATTGTAGTATGTATGTATGTGATTGTAGCATGGAGAATAAATTGGATTGTGGTGAAATTATAGGTAGAGACACCTTTAGAAGGTTGTTACAATAATCCAGGCAAAGATAATAATGGCAGGATAAGGCAATGGACAGAGACAGAAGTGGATGGATTTGAGAGATATTTAGAGGGTAGAATCAACTGAATTTTTGTTAATTGAGTGGAAGTTAGAGAAGGAGAAGGAGGAGTCAAACATTATGCCCATGTTTGTGGCTGGCAACAGGGTAGACAGTGGAATCTTTACTAAGACACAGAATTGTGGAGATGCAGGTTCGGTGTCTGGGTGTATTTGGCGATGTCTGGGACATTTTGAGTTTGCAGAGTCAAGTGGTAGTGTGGATATACATGGATCTGAAGGTCAGGATAGCAGTCCAGGTTGGACACAAAGAGTTCGGATTCCTCAGTATACAGATGGTAAATAAAAGCACAGCCCAGAAGGAATAACTAAGTAAGTAGCATATACAACACCTGTTGTTTGTAACAATATTTCTTTGTCATTAGGATATTATTAAATTAGAATTGTCATGCTATTAAGGTAGTAAAGAATAGACTATAGTTTAGAAAGACTTTATTGAAATTAAAAAAAAACTTTATCCTTAAATGTTTGAATTTCAGTTAGCTAGTGACAAATAAAAATGGCAAGTAACATAATCCTTCAGCTTCCTGTACCTGGGGGTTCCTGAATCCACCCATTTCAAAAAACTTCTCGAACATTTCTGTGCCCAGCACTGTGCTGGATAATGCAAAATAGTTTAATACTATAAAGGAGCCTCACTATTATTTAAGGGGAGATTTGGCAAATATGGCAGAGAGTGTGCACGGTGATTAAGGGTACAAGTTTTGGAGACAGAGAGTTCATATTTGGGATTTCCAATTAGCCAAGTAGCTTCAGACAAGTTGCTTAACCACTCCAGGATTCAGTTTTTTCCCTGTTAGATGGGGAGAGTAATTATAACTACCTTGCAGGGTTGTTCTAAGGACTGAATGAACCAAAGCATGTAAGGTGCTTAGCATAGTAACAGATATGTAATATGCATTCAATGAGCAATACTCATTGCTCATCGTATTAATATTTTGCCATTCTTTTCTTTCTTTCTTTCTTTTTTGGTGAGGAAGACTGGCCCTGAGCTAACATCTATGCCAATCTTCCTCTATTTTGTATGTGGGACACCACCACAGCATGGCTCGATGAGCGGTGTGTAGGTCTGCACCAGGATCCAAACCTGTGATCCCTGGGCTGCCAAAGTGGAGTGCGTGAACTTAACCACTACGCCATGGGGCCAGCCCCAACCATTCTTTATTACAGCCTCCTCTAAAGAAAAAGATCATTTTGATAAGTGAAGAATCAATTAGGAGACTGTTAAAATGAATTCTGGCAACTCGTGACCTGAACTGGGACAATGACAGTGGTGATGGAAAGAAGTAAACAGAAGTGGAAAATATTTGGAAAGTAGAATCAATTGGACTTACTGATTGGATAGGAAAAGTGAAGGGAAGAAAAATAACAATTAGTTCTAATTATCTGTCACCCAAACAGGAAACAAAGACAGCAATTAGTTCTAATTATCTGTCCCCCGATGAGAAAACACCAAAAAGGGCTTTGGTGGCAGAAGAAAGCCTGTGCAAATGGTATCTAAGGCACTGCTTGTTGGTATTCATTAAATAACTTCTCTAAATGTTTTCTGTAGAAAAACAAAAAGAGGGCCCGGCCCGGTAGCGTAGTGGTTAAGTTTGCATGCTCCACATCAGCAGCCTGGGGTTCACTGGTTTGGATCCTGGGCACGGACCTACACACCGCTCATCAAGCCATGCTGTGGTGGCATCCCACATAGAACAACTAGAAGCACGCACAACTAGGATATACAACTATGTACTGGGGCTTTTGGGGGAGAAAAAAAAAATGAAGAAAATTGGCAACAGATGTTAGCTCAGGGCCACTCTTCCTCGCCAAAAAGGATACCTTAAAAAAAAAAGAATTACAGTTTACTTTTAAATCTAGCTTTGTTTTGAAGGAGGCATACTTGTTAATGTCCTATTTACCGTTAACTAGACAATCTGTGTAAAAGGCAGGAACATGGAACAAATCATACTTGGTGCGCAATGTATGATACCCAGGGAGTCACTACAGAAGAGCAATGTCCTCCACGTTGTTCTTCCACGAGTGGTGCTGTGCTAATCAACTCCTTTGCGTTAGGCCTCCTTTGTAGGCAAAGCAGCATTTCTCCAGCGGCTGGGCAGGGCCGAAGGTCGGGGAAAACTTGAGTTTGCTTCTGTCTGCACACAGCTCTAACAAAATGGTAGCCCTGACAGGCTTCTCAAGTATTTTACCCACCAGCCTGTTGACTTTAACTCGATTAAATGTAAGTTACTTGCCTTGTTTATATCTGTCTCACTAATTGAAAAACACTGATACTTTTTGTTTAGTTCAGATTGATTGAGGTAGTATTTACATCAAGTTCGCTCTTGTTTGGTCAGACATTAAGTCCAATGCCACCTGTTTCACAGCATGCAAGGAGAGCACGAAAACCGCTCTGTCAGCTCTCCTTTCCCGACACCTTCCTCTCCAGAGGGGTTTTTAACCTGAGGTGGACATCAGAATTACCTGCTGTATTTTAAATCGCTCCTATTGTCCTAAAAGGATCGGTTTCATGTTTCTCCCCTTTGGACTACGTGCTCCTCTAGGGCACCAGAGAAGCCCCAGGGCCTGATACAATGCCTGGCACATTGAGTTGTGAAATGAGAAACAAAACAGAGTCATTTACCTTTAAGAGCTTTAACATGGAGCCCTGACGCCGTTAAGGAAATGGGTCATAGGCACGTCCTCATGGAGCAGAACAGGAATTTTGAACCTGCAGCTCGCCACAGTGACGGCCTTTTGCCTCCCTCTAGCTAGCTTTAGCAATCAATTCTATTTAGCCAAAATTAGTTTTCTGCCTCCAACCCCAATTAACATTCTTTGCAGTGCAAAGCTCCCTTCTATGCCTTTAAAAGCCCCTGACTTTTACTCCCTAGGGCGACACTGGATTTCTACCTGAATCTGTGCTCCCTGAATTACAATTCTTTGATCCCCAAATAAACACCTCTCTGCCTCCCATTTTGGTTCTGGACGTTTAGCTTAACAGAGCGCTCAACACAGATTTGTTGAAATGAACTCTGTACCCTTTTAGAGAAATGCACTTCTGTAACAGCCCTGATCAATAACAGCACTAATAAAACAAACTAAAAATCTCTCCACTGAAAGAAAAAAAAAACTTTGTAGGTCTTTGTTTAATCAAAATAAAGGATGTGATCATAATTCTGGGCTTCCTGAGCCTCTCAGCCTGTCTGCAGTAACTTCTCCCTCGCGGACGGGCCGCTGCCCCGACCTACGCCGAAGGGCAGGATCAAACGACTGCGCTCGGTGGATCAAACCCCTCCAGAGATCAATGGACGCCTCAGCGCTGCGTGTGGGGCTGTGCGCCCTTGTACCTTTTCTCCAGCTGAGAGGAGAGGGGCAGCGGGGAGTGGGCTGCTGCTTCTGAAAACTCGTCCTCTCGCCCGGCATCAAGGAGCTTGCTCTGCCTCCTTCGAGGGAGCAGCTCCCCGAGGCTCTTTGTAAAGTACCACTGGGGTGACCCTACCTCTTAGAAGCTGATCTATCTATTGAACATCCCAGGGAATAAATTAGAGACTCAACTAGAGGGAACAGAACTCCTGTCTTTAAAATCATAATCCCCACATGAGATGAAAAACGCTGCTTTCTATGTAGCCCTCCAAACTCGGACTGACTGCATCCTCTATGACAACCAAAATGCTTTGTGGACTCAATGTTTGTACATAAATAAAAGGCAATTCACAAAGTAAATACTGTTCTATTCTTATAATTTGCCTAATTTGGGATTGTCCCAGTTTTTTAAAAAATGTTGTATAGAGTACATTTAAAAATAAAATTTAATTTTTAAAATGGTCTTAACTTACAGTCTTATGAATAAAAGCTATTATTTACAAAGTGCTTACCATGCGCCAGGCAATATTCTATGGGCTTTATTTATATTAACTCGCTTACCAGATATCCTATAAAACAAATAATAATAATATCCTCATTTTACAGCCGAGAAAACTGAGGAACAGAGAGGTTCAGGAAGCTTCCAAGGTCACACAGCTGGTATGTGGCAGAGGTGGGATTCAAACCCCTAGTAGCCTGGCTCCTGAGGCAGTGTTGTTAGTTAACTTTCTGTGCTGCCTCTGGAAACCACTGAGGTAAAATTCTGAATTGATACAAGAATGAAGAGAATGTACAGTGTATCCAATTCAAAGGAAACTGCAGAGCTGGAGATAACCAAGGCCTGGATGTACACCTGCAACTCAAAATGTAAGAGAGTTCCTCTGGGAGGTAGCTAGGGGATAGCTCTTGAATAACAGTGCCACTGAAAAGAAGCCTCTTTCCTTTCTGGAAGCAGATGTACTACAGAGCTGAAAGTTTCTAAACATAAAAATTTTATGGGAAGAAGTTATATAACAGAGTCAAAAATTATGGGTTTTAGGGGCCAGCCCAGTGGCGCAGGGGTTAATTTTGCACCTTCCGCTTCACTGGCTGAGGGTTTGCCGGTCTGGAACCCAGGTGCAGACCTACGCACCACTTGGCAAACCATGCTGTGGCAGGCCTCCCACATATAAAGTAGAGGAAGATGGGCATGGATGTTAGCTCAGGGCCAGTCTTCCACAGCAAAAACAGAAGGATTGGTGGCAGATGTTAGCTCAGGGCTAATCTTCCTCAAAAAAAATTATGGGCTTTGTTTTCTTCATGGAGGCCACATTTTCAAGGACATATAAATCCTTGACAGAGTAATTCTGATATAACTAATAATAAAAATATCCCCTCTCTCCCCCCAATGTAAATCTAGTGCTCCCTTGGGTTTAGAAAATCCAATGAAATTCAGGCTCCTGGTCCACACTGCTATCCGTGTGGTGATTTCATTCTCCCCAAATTATTCTTTGAGTCATGGTCAGGGTGACAGGCTCTTCAAACTGGCATTTTCCCTCGGTTTTCTTTCAGTCTACCTCTGTATGGTCTAGTTTTCATAATACATTGCACCTTTTCCTTTGTAGGTAAAAATATTTATTTATTTTTTTTAGCAAACATAAAATATATCTAATGGTGGGTAAAATATTCCAAATTTATGTAAGAGATAAAAACTAACTTAAATTAGTTTTCTGAAATTCATTGCAAAGGAAAATAAGTTCCGTTCTCCTTTAGATTTCCCTAATTGCTTCTTGTTTTTGCTGTTTTCTTTTCATGCTATGACACCACTAGGAGAAAAAAATTAACCAAATAGGTCAACCTCAAAACAAAACTTACTGTAATTAATGCTAACCAGAAGATGAAAACACGTCACTCCCCCTACCCTGAATCTAGATTAAAAAGGGCAAGTTTGGGCAACATTTTATAGTAGTAGTAAAAAAACCCCTCAGTTTAGCAGCTGGGGAAGAGAGGCACACACAACTTCACTCTGCAGATGATAAAGTCAAGATCGGCAACATAGAAATTATTTGCCACAGATTTAATTTCCTCAGTTTGAGCTATTCTTTTATTTCAGGTGGAAGAAGAAAGAAACAATGTCATATTGAATCACAAATTCATAAATAATAACTTTTATAGTTTTCTCCCCTAAAAATAAGATTGATCGAAAGCTGCTCTGGGTATTAGAAGAGAGCTTGTGGCCAATTTAGTTCAGTTCCGTTTATCCTGTGTTTTTATTATACTATGTCACTTTAAATATTTTCTAAAAATAACTGAGAAAATTTCCTGATGACAGTAATCAACTCTAAGTAAGTTATCTTAACTATGTGGGAATTTCAGTTTCCCTCTTAAATGGTCTCACAGAATGTACTTGCGCCCTGCTGAAGGCTAGTGAAATCAAAATGGTAACATCCCTCAGTCAGGCAGGCAGGCAGAGATTTGCGAAAGAAACAGATATAGGCTTCTCTTTTTGCACCCTTTCTTCGGTGAAGGCTATATTTAGATGGAGAGGGTAAAATGGAGGAGAAAGGCACCAGTCTGATACAGGCCAAAACTTACAGATAACTGAAGCCAAGGTAGTTTTTTTTTGGTTAGGAAGATTGGCCCCGAGCTAACATCTCTTGCCAATCTTCCGCTTTTTTTTTTCCTCCCCAAAGCCCCAGTACATGGTTGTATATCCTAATTGTAAGTCTTTCTAGTTCCTCTATGTCTGATGCTGCCACAGTGTGGTTTGATGGTGGTGTGTATGTCCATGCCCCAGATCTGAACTGGTGAACCCCACGCCACTGAAGTGGAGTGCGGGAACTTAACCGCTGGCCCCAAGCTAGTTTTAAGATGTGATTAATTCAGCTCACAGCTCCCATCAATTCTCTATTATGCTTTGTATGTATGCATACCTGTGGTTGGTTTTAAAGAAATTAGAGAAACTTCTCCAAAACAAGGCTGACCTCAGCAGGAAGCACGTCTCTGTGGGAACAGCAGGCAAGGGCACAGATGTCTTACGGCTAAGGAGTAGCCGGTAAGCCCTGCCAAGTGAGGGGCTGGCTCTAGCTGAGCTGACCCACAAAAACACACAAGGAGGTCAGTCTTCTTAAATCAGGTGGGCCAAGTGTCAGATTCAAATTGGGTGAATAAACGAGTCTAAATTAGCAATTAAGATAATGGCTAAGTTTGTATCACGCTTCATATTTTGTCAAGTTCTAAGCAGCACTGTCAGTGCAAGGGAGACCCAGACAGATGAGGGACTCTGTCTTCAAAGGATATAACGCAATCAGACTTACCACGTGAAACGAGGAGGGAAGGGAATGGGAGGGGAGAGAAGAGAAGGTAAAGAAAAATTTCTAAGGCTATTTATGAGCATTTGAAACATATATAGAGCACAATTTTGACTTTATACAGGGGGCATGTAAGGAGAGAGAGCAAGCAATATGAACATTTACTATCCCAGAGAAATGAAAAATCTTTCAAATTGTGCATTTACATTTCACACACGTCATATTAGAAATATAATGCTCATGCATAACAATCTCCCTCTGGCCACATTCCAGAACTTTCCATTCCTCCTTCTCTGGTGATTAGCTTGAAAAACGCTCTGCTGACACTCACGAAAATGACCGCTAAGGTTTTTTCCCTTCTTCAGAAATAAAACACTCATCCAGAGTTTATTTTTGTGATTTATAGCAATGGAGGCTATGCAGGCCACAGAATTTGGGGTTGCCTGCAAATATATTTATGATCTGCTTCAAAGGGACAGTGGTTTTCTGGCTTTCACTGTGGTCACCTACATGTATGTACTGTTTTCATGGAGGAAGAAAAGCAGGGAGAGCAGTACTGATGAAATTTGTTTTAATCTATAAAAGAATAAAGAAATTCCAAAACGTAAATATTAATCCATTTTCCCACAAAAATAATCTAGATGTTGTGCATTCTCAATTATATATTTTAGTGGGGTTTTTTTGGTGAGGACGATTCACCATGAACTAACATCTGCACCAATCTTCCTCTATTTTGTATGTGGGACGCCACCACAGCATGACTTGATGAGCAGTGTATAGGTCCATGCCCAGAATCCAAACCTGTGAACCCCAGGCCGCTGAAGCAGAGCATGTGAACCTAACCACTATGCCACCAGGCCAGCCTCCTATATATTTTAGTTCTAAAAATTAAATTTCTAAATAAAACCACAATAAAAGAATGGTAAACTCATGTTTGCATTAACATTAAATGGATATGGTTTAACCAATCTAAACTGAGGCTTTTTGCAAAGTTTTCACTTTCATATAATCAGAACATAGTGAGGTCATCTATCTAGAAACATTTGACAGGAAGGTCCGAGCAAATCGGGGTGCTTCCAGGGGCCTGGAAGCAAACAGGTTACTGGGTGCTAAGAAAACTGCAGACCCTCTCCATTCTATCAGAAGAGGTGAGATTTCCTCCTGAAGAGGTTGAGCCAGAAAGGCTCTGAAGGTTCAGACATGAGAAAATGCGATTGAGCTGTCACACTGAATACAAGAAGGTTATGTGAAAGTCTACATGACAAATCTAAGATTTATCCAGGCTTCTTCTTCCACTCAACTCCCAGAACAGAAGCAGCCAGAATGCTCCTTCATAGGTCATTGGAGATTTATCCCTCAGGAAACTACCCAAGACACATGTGGATTTCCCCCAATGAAGCAGCAACCTCTAATGGGACTACTGTGAAGCCAAGTGGTCAAGAAGCCCCCCCTAACCCACGGAAAGCTTCCAAACGGCATTTTAGTGCCTCCACCTTAAATATGAACATATAGCCAGAGACTATCAGACAATTAAAGAAAGTTTCTAACTTGAGTGAATTACAAAGACTCAAAACAAAGAAAGGTGAAAAAGGGAATTTAGAAGAAACAGAGGCAATGCAAAGAGAAGAAAACTATAATACATCATAATTAATTTTCACAAATATAAGAAAAAAGGGAACAAGAAATAATAGAAATGAACATTCAGAGAATAAGAAAATGTTTATGGAAATTTTCTTAAATGACAGAAATGAAAGATCAAGTTGAACAAATCTTCCAGATTTGAGGAAATCTGTCAAGAAGAAATTGACAAAAAGATGAAAAATGGGAGAAAATTGGCGAGAAAAAGAATCAACATCCATATAACAGTCATTCCAGAGAGAAAGAAAAGTGAAAATGTATGTGAAAAGACTGTCAAACAAATAATACAAGAAATTCTCCAAGAACTAAAGAACATGAGTCTTTAGATCAAACAGGCCCACAGGGCACACAGCTCCTTAAATGACAAAAGATCCTCACCGAAGCACGTCATGATGAAATTCCACAACATAAAAGTTTCCAGCAGGGGAGTGAAAATAAACATACAAAGGGCTAAGAATCAGAAGTGTCCAATTTGTCAAGAGGAACATAGAAGCAGGAATACAAACTCCGAGAAAAAATTCTTTCTGATTTAGATTTATATACCCAGCCAAAATATTAAGCATGAAGGGAGAATGAAGACAATTTTAGACACACAAGGCCTTCCATGTACCTCCCAAGCATGCCTTTTTAGGAGCTTCTAAAGGAAGCATTCCACCAAAATGAAGATGGGGAATGAGAAAGACATTGGACCCAGGAATCAGAAGGTTCCCTACTGGAGAACGGTGAAAGGAACTCTCAGAATGATGGTGAATGAGGGCTTAAAAAAAGGATGTCTCCATGAAAAAAACTGGAACTGACAGATTTTTTGACATGTATGAATGTATGGAGAAAATATTTACAGTTCTATTGGTTTGGGGATAAATTTGTGATATGTGTAATAGAAAAATAAGCAAGTAAAAATAGGCCAAGTACTAATACTTGGGAAAACAAAAAGTTGTACAAAAAGAAAATACAGTAGTCTTGCCTTATTTGCAGTTTCCCTTTCCTTGGTTTCAGTTACCTGTGGTTAACCATAGACCAAAAATATTAAACAAAGAATTCCAGAAATAAACAGTTTATAAGTTTTAAATTCCACGCTGTTCTGAGTAGCGTGATGAAGTCTGGCATCCTCCTGTTCCATCCCACCCAGGATATGAATCACCCGTTTGTCCAGCATGTCCACGCTATATTTGTACCTGCCCATTAGTCACTTAATAACCATCTCGCTTATCAAATCGGCTGTTGCAGTGATTGTGTTCAAGTAACCCTTATTATACCTAATAAATGTCCCCAAAGCACAAGAGTAATGATGCTGGCAATTTGGATATGCCAAAGAGAAGCCATAAAGCGCTCCCTTTAAGTGAAAAGGTGAAAGTTCTCGATTTAATAAGGAAAGAAAAACAAATTGTATACTCAGGTTGTTAAGATCTATAGTAAGAAAGAATCTTCTATCTGTGAAATTGTGAAGAAAGAAAAAGAAATTCTTGCTAGTTTTGCTGTTACACCTTAAATGTGTATGTATAGGAAAAAATATAGCATATATAGGGTTCACAGTTTCAGGCATCCACTGGGGGTCTTGGAACGTGTTCCCTGTAGATAAGAGGGGACTACTGTATAATCAAATGTAAATAAAATTTACATTGTCAAAATTTACACTTATTTTGTTATTAACTAATTAATTAATTTAATTTGTTATCATATTAACAAAATTAGTAATATTGGGAGAATTGAGGAAGAAGTGCATGTGTGTAAGACAGAGGAGTTACATATGAAAGTTAAATCTTCATTTCAATAGGAAAAAATCAGTGGATCTAATACTTTAAAAAAATTGAGAAATAGCAGTATAAGCTGACTATTTAAAAGTAAGGTTGAACCCACCAGAAGAAACAGCTAAAAGAATTAAAGTGGGTATTTATGAGAAACAAATCTGGAATGGAGATGGATTAGGGTAAGAGGATTGCTATTTTTCATTATAATGTTATATAATTATATGATGTCTTAAATGATGTGTGAGTATTACTTTGATAAAAACAAAAACTTAAATGTAAAAGAGAGGACACACACAGGGAGATGCTTCCAGCCTCCTGAGGTCCAGTGCCCTTAAACCCTGTGAACCCACACTTCAACAAAAAAGAAAAGAAAAAGAAACTAAGGCTCAAAGAACCAGAAAGTCACCTGCAACAAATGGATGGATTTGAAAAGCTACTTCTAGAACAGTATCCAACCAGGCCACGCATTGCAGGTTGTATGTTAGATTTGACATAGATGAAGATGCACTGAAAATATTTAATAGGAAAGTGGAAGAGTTTGAGTTAACAAATGTTGACATGGTTCAATGTGATGTGTGCCCATTATCTAACAGAATGTCCAAGTTATTTGATACAGTAACTATGAATCCTCCCTTTGGGAACAAAAATAATAGAGGGATAGATAGGACTTTTCTGAGGATTGCTTTGGAAATGGCAAGAACTTCAGTACAGTCGTGCACTTCATAACGTTTCAGTCAGTGACAGACTGCATATATGACAGTGGTCCCATAAGATGAATACCATATAGCCTAGGTATGTAGTAGGCTATACCATCTAGATTTGTGTGAGTGCACTCTGTGATGTTCACAGAACAGCGAAATTGCCTAACGACGCATTTCTCAGAACGTATCCACATTATTAAGTGACGCATGAGTGTATATTCTTTGTACAAATCCTGACCAGAGAACATATTCAAAAGAAAGCTTCAGAATGGACAATCAAGATAAATATTATTACAGAGCTACTCTATGACCTGTCAGCATTATATACATTTCTTAAAAAGAAATCAGTGGACATTGAAGTGGACCTAATTTGGTTTTCTTTTTAAAAACTTCCAAAGCAAAAGCATCTTAAAACCTAATTACAATAAATACAATATTTGTTTATTTAAAAAATGCCACAAATTATAGATACCTTTTTCAGGCATGTAATAATGATACTGTGACCACGGGTTTTTGAAAAGTCATTATCTTTTAGAGATACACACTGAAAAATTTACAAATGGTACGATACGTGCCTAGCATTTGCTTCAAAATAAAACGGGGTAGATAGAGAGTAGGGGTGAAATCAAAAAGCAATGGTCATGAGTTGGTGACTACTGAATATTGGGATCCATTACACTATTCTGTCTACTTCTATATATATTTGAAATTTTCCAAATAAAAAAGTTACCAAAAAAAAAGGTACCAACCACTGGGAATCACTGTAAGTATACTGGGCATTTTTTTCCAGCCAAGCAAGGACATGATGATTAGTACCTGAATTTGTTCATAACAGAAGTTAGAGGTAAATCCATTCCTCTTCAACAACTTTGGGAAATTACAACAACGAGCAGGATTTTGGTATTTAACCCATACCATTTCCACAACTGACTTAGTTCTCTTAGGGTCTCTTTAAATCCTCCACTCTAGAGGCCCCAGTGTGGTGTTAGGTATTGTCATTTTTTAGTAATTACTACTGAGCTTTTTTCTTAGTGATAAAAAATATAATAGTATATATCAATGACATCTTAGATTCAGTGAAAAATGATAGATGGGCTGAGGAGAAAAAAGTGGCAACTAAAACATGGCACACTCTAACAATGTTTCCTAATTTCATAAATGTTAAGACGAAAAAAATTTGCCTCTTGGAATTGATGAAATACAATATTTTCCCCAAAAGCACCTTTTCTTATCCTAACTCTTCATCTCCAAACTAAATCAATCTTTAGAATCAGTAGATCCACAGAAGGATCTCTGCCTCCACCTGTTTGCCTGTGGCATCCCTACCTCCTCCTACTTGTCCCCGTAGCACTAATTTGAAAATACCAGATTTGTGTGCCTTTCCTTCTGTCCAATGCCAAGCAAGGTGCCTTGTTCCAGAAATACTCAGAGAATGAATAAACGTTTCCTTTCGTGCCTTTCAGGGTGTTTTGTGTTCAACAGGTCCTAAAGACTGACCAATATGCCAACATAAGCATGGACTCGCACCCTCTACCAGTCAAAAGTTTATCACAAGGAACAGAAACTAGCTCTGCCTATTTAAGCAGACAAGGAACTTGTTCTGAAGGTAACCCACACAATTTCCAGGAGCGCTAGAGAACTGGGTTTAGAGGTTACATAGCCAAAAATAACCCTTAAAATGGTTGGTCCAGTGTAGACACCTCTACTGCTGCCACCAGGTCCAGACTCTTGAAGCTAGCCCCACCGACCCCCCAGTACTGGTCAAGGGGCATTGCTCCCCTGAGGCACAGTCTGGGTCATGGGCCCATGCCTATGATGCAAGGTGTCTGAGAAAGGAAGCATCTGGCACTTTTAGCTCCCATAGTGAGGAATGGGCTCTGCCTCATAATGTGGGAGAGCCCCCAAGGTGGGAAAGAGGTTCAGATGGTGGTGTTCAAAAGGAATGGTAAGTGCTCACTCTACACTATAAACAAATACCTTTGAAAGCCAAAATATAATACAGAGCAGTAGAGTAAACATAGAGTACCCTGAGTGAACACGTTTGTCTTTCGTCTTTGTCTAACTTGATTAGGGGGACTGTGCATTTTTACTTTAGAATCTGAAGACACGTCTATTTTATGGCTATTCAAAATATACATCATTTTGAACTAATTTCAAGTATGATCTTAGATAATTAAAGAATACCTGGAAATAGTCTCTTTAATTTAACCCAGTGGGGGTCAAAGAGTAGATGAACTTATTTTGAGTCATGATTATATCATTATCCAAGGAATAATCACTAAGTAAAAAAGAATAAGGATAGATATTCATTACAAAGCAAGGAAAGGATGTACAATTGTTATATGTTACATAAATGTTACTAAGCTGAATTAGACATGGGCAGATTCATGTTTAAGTGCCTGGGAGCTCAATTTAAACTGCATAATCAGATTTAGGAGGTGCTTTTAAGGTCACGTGGGCCAACGTCCTACCCAATAAAGGCATTCCCTCTTATTACATCCCTGACTCGTGGCCCAAAATGTATCACTTTCAGTACAGTGTTATATTGTTTGTTCCTGACCTTTTTGATGTGGACACTATCATCTATGAATCCAACCAAAGATGACAGTAATCTTGCCTATACTGTTGGTTAATATCAAGTGCACTAAAACTATTTTTCACAACCCAAACTGTTGTTAAACTAGGACTTCTACTCCCTGTTTTGCGCAACTGATTTTAGAACCTAAATGAAGCCAACATCTATTCTTTTTAAATATAATCTTAGTTTCAGCCCTTGCTCTGGGATAAGGGATATCAAGTTTAATCCTGATTATCATCCAAATTCATTAGTGCTTTGAGCTTTATATTATCAACAAACCTGATATATGCATCATCTAAGCATATCTGAGCGGTTGATAAAAGTGTAGAAATGTCAGGGTCAAGGCAAGAGCTCTGGGGCAGGTCAACAGAAACCACCTTCTCATGTTGGCTTCCATGCCTGTGAACAGCTGGGTGCAGCTCTGAGGATGGCTGATCAAGCCAATTATTAGACTGCATCCCAGACCTCATTTCTGCATCTCACCCACAAAGATTACTCAAGAGCCTAGTTGACAGACGTGTACCAGAGGATTGTGGAGATGTAAACATTTGATGAGTCTGGCTCTTTGTGAATACTCTAGGTTATCTACAACTTAAAGGAATCACAGGAGGGAATTTTGATATAACACAGAACTCCTTGGTGAAGCAAAAATTATAAACCAATCCTTCTGTTTTATAAGTTGATTTTCACATACTAGGTTCATATATTGGGCTACATATACATTATAAATGAGACAGAATATGAAAGTCAAAATTCTATCTTAGATATTTTAATACAGGCTTTTAAAATTATGACTAATGATGTGCATAACATACATTTTAATTAAAACAGCATTCATAAATGTATACTATTTTAAGAGAATGTATGATTAAACTTCTCAATTAAAAACAATTGTTTTAAATGGATAATTTAAACGGATTCTAAGACCAAAGAAAATCTGAAGTTAAGATGTAAGTGTTCTACTGGACTATAGAATCTTCAGAAAATCTGGCTTCCAAATTCTGAAGGGTAGAACATTCGTTTTCTTCTAAAGGAAAAAGGAAGAAATATACTTGTAGAGTAAGTTCATTCCAGAGATTGATTCACACTTAAAATATTTATAACGCCAACTGATGATGTAAAAAAAAGTCAGGGAACAGACTTTATGATGTCATTGATGATATTTGCTAACCCAAAAAGCAGCTGTAGGATAAATAATTAGTTTCATTATGAAGGAAACCTTGAAAACATATGGCAGCTTTTCACCATCTACTTGTACAAGGGAACTAGGAAGGCAAGTTACAGCGCTGAAATAAGCTCTTAGACCAAGCATTCTAATTAACCAAGTCCTAATCCCAATAATTAAAATGGAAACTACGTTTAAAAGGTATGTAAACACCTTTGAATCTGCAGGCATTAGCTTGTGTGAGACTGATTTTTTAAAAGGGTCTTAATGAACTCTCCTTAAGCATTTACCACAATCATCTTGCTTTATACCAAAAAAGCAAAAACTCAAACAGCAAATGATGAATTATTTCTATGGCATCTGAAACATCAGAGAGTACACAGACAATATACAAATTGTCTAATTACACTGAGAATGAAGTAATTTATCCCTTACAATAGTAGTAATAGTTAACGTTTTATAGACATAGAGGATTGGATTGGGCACAATATTATTTTTTAAATGTGCACATCTTCCATTTTACAGCATAGAAACTGACGTAAAATAAGACTTTCTCGTGGTCAGCAAAAGTGAGCTGGAGGGTTAAAAGCTCCTGGGATGCAAGAACATACTGTCTTCAGATTCTTTAAATTCAGAATATTTACTGAGGACTTAGAATGTGAATTGAGCACACAATTTCAGTTAAAGCTCTCTCTGGTTGACAGTCCATGTAAGCTGTCATTAGAGATCACTGAAGTAAGCCTTTCTTTAATATATCCACATGAAATCTTGCTGAAAATAAAACCTACAGTCCAATTGCCTTGAAATTTTAGCAACTTCAATATGTCCTTGATCACTTTTTTTCTCATGTATTATCAGAATTATAAGGCAAGATATGTTTGGCAGATACTTCAAAGAGGAACAGCACAAATACCTGAAATTGAATTGTTTTCTGCTCTATTTTAAAGAATAATTATTTGATAAGAAAGACTCCAATTAACCATTTCATTATACATTTTAGCATAGGGTAATTTTCATGATTTCAAGAACTTCTTTAAAGTATGAAGTAGAAATTTAACCATACATATGGATACTCAAATATATGAAGGTCTTCTGAAGATGGTCCTTAAGACAATTAGATTTGTTGACAGAAGTGCAATCTAGAATGGCACTCTATTGTCATTTGCTTGAGTTTGGCAAATTGGAATCTTCAAGAAATGAGTAACTGTTCTCTATACAGGCTGCACTGGTTTGATCTTCAACTTCCCCGGAAACATCGTATGCTGATCAATAGTGAAAGTACCCACTGGGTCTTCAAAGACACAAATATAAGTGGTATTTTTTTGGAATTAATTGTATTTGGAACATGCTGAGTAGGTACTCTCTGGTACTACAAGCATATGGTCATTTTCACATAGTGCTATTTCTGTAAAATCTACATTCTTTTCATCATCGGAATCTGCTTCCTTAAAGATAGCTGGACCAAGTCAGGAAATAACTGCTATTTAATATCTTTTTCTACTTGAAGAAATAGGTTTCCTAAAACCACAACAACTGCTTATCTTATTTCAGGACTTTGTGCCAGAAGCAACTGAATATTGATCAGCATCTCAAATATTTTATTTAAATACCTACATTTATATAAAAATAATACAACTTTTAAATATTATACTCCAGTATTGTTTGATGATGACCTTTTACCTGAGGAAATCAGATGGTATCGGGATAGTGAAGGAGCACTTTAGTCAGGGCAGAACAACTGCTTTTTTAATGCAATGAGACGCATTCACCCAAATACCATTTACCAATTCCTGCACATGTTCTTTTCAACTCCTTCTTCCATTCGCATCAGCAACTATTTAAAGTCTTTCTTTTCAGAATACCCTTCACACTTCTCTCATTCTCAGCAGGCCACTCTGTCCTCCAGCTGAGGCCATCAGGTAAAATCCTTCAACTTATAGGTCCACTCCACTAGCTATAAACCCATGAATTCCTTTCCTTCTTTCCTCCCAGATCTTACTCTCTTCTTCAAGGCCAGATCTGTCAAAATGGCTGGTCATCTCACACCCTGACTGGAGCTGCCCAGCAGAATTCAGTGTCCCTCCAGGCTCCTAAGTGGACACCCCCCACACCTGGCATAGCAAGTCTCACATCTTATGACACAGATCCCTCCCCTCGACTTCGCCTACTCATCTTTGTAGATTAGGCATCTCTCACTAAGCCCAGCAAGCAGAGATACTCAACAAATATGTATTGAACTGAAACTGCTTACTTTTAAGCATGAGTTATTTTCAATAGCTTGAACCAGAACTCAGCTTGTCCCAGATTGTCTGCAGAACAGCATATGATTTCTGCTCCACTTTATTTTTTCAACCCATAAGTGACCCAAAAAAGAGGGGTGAGAAATTTCCAGTGACTAGAATTGCCAGATAAAATATAGGCTACCCAATCAAAACCGAATTTCAGAGAAACAACAAATCACTGTTTGTAGTATATGCATGTCCTAAATAGTGCACCGGACATACTTATACCAAAAGCAATGATTTTTCGTTTCTCTGAAATTCAAATTTAACTGGAAAGCCTGTATTTTTATTTGCTAAATCTGACAACGCTACCAGTGACTGTCTAAAAACTCTCAGAGAACTCAAGGAATGCTTCTTTAGAACACCTGGAGGTCTAGCCAAGCTCTGCAAACTTCCCAATTGACCAGATTTTTTGTCTGTTAAGACAGCTGGGGTGATTTGTGAGCATCTCAGTAATACGCTTTAGGAAATGGTGTTTATTACGTAAAATTTTCACTTATTTTGCTATTTCATAGAATTCCCTTCTAACACTATTATCAATAATTTTAGCACAAAGAATACTGTAATGTTGCTCAAAATCTCTTGGAAAGCTGATATTCATAGAGTTATTACCATGCCTAAGTTAATTCCGAGCTACATGTATTAGTAATTAACAATCTTTGAAAATTTCATATTTTCAACTAAACCAGCAAAACACAATAAGGGAAATAAATGTCTTCCATTTTGGGATTTCTCTTCTTCGTTAATCAAGCACAGTGAGACATACTGTCCTCACTAACAAGCTGGGGAGAAGCAGCCTGGCAGGCGGAGGTGGAGCCTGTGATGTAACTGCAGTGGGTCTTTGTTGGAAAAGCCTTTCCTAAATGTGAAACATCTGTAAATTGGCGCTTCAGCTTCACCGTGTATGCACTGGCAAGAGAAAAGAGTTGCCGCTTTTGGCATTGTGTGTATCTTGAAGGCTTGAAATCTTAATCAACAGAAGAATTCCTCACAGGTCGTTTAGAGACATACCTGTCTCAGGAATGGAAGAAAAAGCGGGTTTCTTTTGCAAAGGAGTACCATTTTAGAGTGGTAACTGCTGTCTGTGGCTGTTTACTGATTAATGGTGATGGTGCAATGAAAGTTATAACCCAAAGTCTAAGGAAAAATGCCCTACAGCTTGTTCCAATCCTGGAAGTTCTTTACATTAATGCTCTCTTCCTTCAGTGCTCCTGAGAGGAATTACAGAAAAGATATTAATTTCTTATTCCCAGGAGAGAATTAGGGAGAGATAAAAACCTCCCAATGTAGAGGGATACAACACTGTGCCTTCCTCCAAATTTGAACTAGACTGATCCTCAGAGACAACTTCTAGGGAGAGAACGACTAAGTCCTCTGTAACTACCTCGTTTAATAGGACGATAATGAATTAAGATGTTTATCCCAACGCAAGCACACTACCTGTTTTCCACCATATTGGCAGCCCCAGTTAAGGACCGTTAAGCTACGGGCACAACACGCACACTGCAGAGATGCAGAACAATGCCTGGATGCCTGCCCAAAACTGGTCTCTCCAAATGACGGACTCAATTTATGGTTCCAATCTAAAGCTCATCCGGAGTTAGCAGCGTCATTTTCCTAGTTGCTGTGGGAAAGGGATGAAATTTGGAAATCTCAAGGCACGGAGCTTCCACCTGCCTGTGCAGAACTGAAAGGCTGACAAACATATTCATTAAACTTGATCTGAAGCAAGTGAGCCTGCGAGGTCATTCCTGAAATATTCATAAGATGTGTTACCGGACTCGCCACTTAGAGGCTGAGCAGAAAGACGGTGAGTAGGAGCAGCCCGCACCCACAGTTGGAGCAAAGGCGCTCACAACAGCACACCCCCCACCACAACACTCCACTGTTCTGCCTTTAACAGCTCTGTTGGCCGTCGCTCCCCACTCGTCCGTTCAATTCCACCTGCCCAGGAAAGAGAGATGCTCTAATAAGTGAGGAGTTTCCCAGCAGTTGGAAGAGGCACCAGGCGCCAGCTCCTCAGTTCCTCCGGGCTCACAGCACAGATGACCCCCAGCCCCGTGGCCCCGCCAACCCGTAGCCCTGAACTGCCCCAGGGGCCGAAACCCACGGGGCAGGGGGACCCCAGGATCCAGACTGGCCACTCGCCCGACCCAGGCGGCCCTTCTCCACCTCCTATTTTGGCCTGTGCCAGGGACGCCTCCTCGAGAGCCCTCGCGTGCAGTCGCTAGGTGACCCTGGCCGAGATACAAACAGCGTCTCGCGCTGACCAGCAGCCTCGCGGTTGTTAATTTTGGGAGCAGGAGGAGGAAAGGATTACGGTCCTAGGTGACTCCTAAGCCCCGACACCGAGGCAGAGCGCACTTTCATTCACGTCCCCTCTCTGCCCGCAACCCTTATATTTCTGCTGCGCCCCAGTCGCAGCGCATCTCGCACAGAGCCTCGCGACCTCGCCGCCACCTGTCTCCTCTCCAAGGGCATTCGCCCCTCGCCCCTCCGCTCCTCCAGGGTCGGCCCCAGGCGCCCCTGCTCACCTGCACTCCGGCGGCCGCAGAGAGCTCAGCAGGTGCTGGCACGCGGCAGTCGGGTCTCCATCTCCGCCTTCCCCAGGCGCTCCGGCTCCGCGCTGCGCGGCGGCGATCGACGCGGTCCGTCCCCGGTGCCGAGGCTGGACCGGGGTGGCCGCGGCTGCCGCACTGGCTGCGGGCGCGGGAGGGGCGGGGGCGGGGGCGGGGCGGGAATCTGGGTCGCGTGGAGCGGAGCAAGCCGGGATGCACCCGGGGCGGCCCGCGGCGAGGAGGCGACCGAGAGCAGCCCGGGGAGGGCGTGCAGAGGTTTCCCTGGGAGCGCGACGCGGGCGGCGACTGAGCATGCCCAGTCCGCGAGCCGGGGGCGCGGGCGCGGTGCCGGGGGAGGGAGCGCAGCCCCCTGCGCGGGCGTCTGGGGGTGGGGAAAGGGTTAAATCTGCGGACCTGGTTGCGGTGGGCAGAGAGCCGGCGGTTGGCCGCAGTGGCCCAGTATAATTGCGCCTGGATGGACCCCTCAGAGGAGCCGGGTACTGGAAGATGATGAACCTCAGGAGACCTGTGAATGGGATTCGCAGAGTCCCGGAATGAGTGGGTACGGTGTGTTCCTCGCTCCCTCCCGGGAGAATTGTCCAGATGTCAAAGTTTGTCTTTAGCTCAGCTCCAACCTCTGCGGTCTCACTGAGTGGTTTCCGCAATCTAGACACCCACCCCTCAACTGCTTTCCTGTGCCTTGGGACCTCCCCCGCAGGGGTGCCCAGGCAGCCTCCGCTTTTCGCGACTCCTGGACCGGTCGGGTCAAGTTCTCAAAAAGCCAGCTCTTTAATTAGGTGTAATTGATAGATCGTGTCAGTCTACCCAGGTCACCTATCTGCATTTCAACCAGGGCTTCAGAAACAAACAACTTAACCCCGGGGTTAATTATAATGGATGAATTATAGACACCGTGGTCTGGGGCTATGTGGGGAACATTTCTTCACAGTGCAATACGACCGGCCCAGAACTCACTCACACACACGCGCACACACACTCGGAAACCCGTGCCTGTCTTTGTTTCTTCGGTATTGTATTTCATGTTTGATGAAGAACGTTTTCTCCATATCTAATCGAAAAGTTTCTTACGTTAGAGGCGGCATAGTGTCAGGGAAAGAGGATGAGCTTCGAGGTGGGCCGTGATTTCAGTTTCCACCCCAAGAGATTTCCTAGCCCTTCTGCACCTCTGTTTCCTCGTCTGTAAAATGGAGGGAGGTGATCCCTCTCTCTCTCGACTGCTGTGAGGATTAAATGAGGCTATGACCGCAAAGCACCTGTTACATAGTAGATGTTCTCTTAAGAAAAAAATCTCTGCAAGTTCCACCTCCACTGTTCTGTTTTTATGAAAGGTTGGGTTAGCGATAATCCTTAAATGGTGAACATTTAGGGTTTTCCCTCTTCACATTAAATAAACTTAAGCTTTGATCTTTCTAAATTTTTTTTATCATTGTTAAACATTAACCACTATTACCTTTTCTTTCAACTCTGCGGTTTCTTCATACTTCCTTGAATAAACCTGTTGGAAAAAGCTAGATCAAGGCCATATATAGGATCTATTTGGAGGGAAAAGCTTTTCAGGAGAGATTCACTATAGGCGGGTTTATGCACATAACAAAAGAGTTTCACTCCATAGTCTTTTAAAAGTAATTTTGGGCCCGGCCCTGTGGCCAAGTGGCACCGGTTTGGATCCTAGGCACGAACCTAGCACCGCTCATCAAGCTATGCTGAGGTGGTGTCTCACATAGCAGAACTAGAAGGACCTAAAATTAGAATCTACAACTATGTACTGGGGTGCTTTGGGGAGAAGAAAAACAAGAGGAAGATTAGCAACAGATGTTAGCTCAGGGCCAATCTTTAAAAAAAAAAGAAACAAAAAAATGTAATTTAATTTACTTGCGTTCTCCTGTGGTCTTCGTTTCACAACTATTCCATAAAGTAAGGTATGCTTGTATGGAAGGAAATTTACTTTCCACTAATACTGTCCACTTTTTAAAGTATCACTGTTAAAGAAATAAACTTTTCGTTACTCCCAAACATACCATGTTCCTCATAACACTGCCTTTATTTATGGTGTTCCATCCTTTCCGGAACACTTTTCTCTTTCCATTGCACTTCACAAAGTTCTACCCACACTTCAAGCTCAAATACCACCTTCTTCCTGAAGGCTTCCCCAGACTCCAAGGCTGATGCTGTGCTGCCATCGCATGAGTGCATACTTCTGTCACAGCACTGTTTAAGTAATGTAAAACAATTTTCTGAGCAACTATTATGTGCAGACACTGTTGTAAGTGCTGGGAAAACAATGATGAACAAGACAGACAAGGTCGTCGCCCTCATGGAACTTAGAGTCTAGTTTGAAGAAGATAGGCAATAAACACTTTAACAATAAAGAATCACCAAGGACACAGGTCAAGCATTTTTTTGTCTTTGCGCTATTTATCAAATTAATCTATACGGTCTTGATTCCTCCTTCCAAAAGCATCAATAAAAATATTACTATTGGCCATAGGCTAACCAAACTATGAGGATGTGGATCCCTGCCAGTTTGTTGCTGAACCAATAGTTTTTACCCCTCTCATTTGACTCTCTCAGCTAGAATGGTCCTAATCCCAAACGACTCTGGGTAGGTACCTACAATCCCATATGATGAATGGAAGGTGATGGGGACAAGGCCAGAGAGTTTAATCCCCACGCTAAATTATATCCTGTCTCTAATCTCAAGGAACAGTGTTTCTCCAATGGCTGGATTCAGCTGATTCCCAGATCTCCTGCATCCCAAACATCTCTTCCAGGGTCACACACCACTCCCATCCCTCACCTTCTCACCACCTTTGGCCATTATTTATGTTAATAGTTATCCTCTGTTGTTTATCATTTGACTGTTTGGACCTACATATTGTCTGAAAGACTCAAGATTTTCTCTCTGATTGTCTTATTGTCTGAGTGTGAGACGGACTTGGCATCACTTAGAACCTACTTTCTAAAGCATATTTGCACACATGTTTTCCATAGCAATTAGTGACAGCTTTGCTGCTATTTATTGTTTGACTCTGGGATGGGATTTCCTTCTTCCTTGAATTACAGAATTTAGCAGATGACCTGTATGCAATAGATCCTCAATAAAAGATTGTGAAATGAATGAATGAATATATACAGGTTCTCAACTCTTCTTACTTCCTCAGGATATAGTTCTTTTCTAGTTGGCCTTCCTACTAACCCAAGGATTTGGCTCAGTTTTGTCCTTTCCTAGTCTACTAATTTCTCTCTAGCCATAAATCCACAGATTTCTACACTTCAGGGTCCACAGAGCATCGTGGGAGAAAACCTTAGCCATAATTCATTATAAATTTGTGTGTTTTTGCTAAGGCCACACATATCACCTATAAATCAATATCCCTATTAATTCCTCCAATCCACAATAACTATCTTTAAAACTTTTTCTCCTTTCCACCTCCTCCATCCACCAAGTTTTGGACAATGTACATTTGGCTCTCTCCACTGCACCAGAAAAGAGAGACCATCAAGGGTCACCACTCTAGGAATTAGCTCATTATTGTAATATATCCTCCTCTTCAATCTCAGCAGAGTAGATATTATCTTTATTCTTGATGCTAGTCTGTACCAATAGACTATTCTCTTCCATCTTTATTCCCTCTCTTCTGGCTAGTACCAACTTTTCTCTTTCTCTTATCTCTCTCAACCACCTTCCATCTTCTAATAAACATACCTAGAGATTTTTAAGAAACCTGACTTGATTCCAATTCCCTTTTAAGATGTCTAAAAATTAGCTATGTAGCGTAAAGTTCTCAGGGGTCCTTTAAAGAAAACTCATTGGTCCTTTCCCATCTCCAGATATTTCTTTTGTGCTTCCTCATGGCTACAGTTACGTCTGCCAAGTTTGTAAGTACACAAAGATGTATGACCTCATGCTCTGCTTACCGAAGCAGCTTTCCTAAATAACCCCGTCATCAAACATCTTTTGTCTTTTAGAGTACTAGGTACTGTTCAAGAAAAACTACTATGATATGCAGCTTTGTCACATGCAAACAAATAAAGCATTTCTCATCAGTTAATAAACACTGGAAAAATACAGGTGATAGACAATCTAACAGGATGACATGCAGAGAAGTTTATACAGTTTCAGGTAATAGACTTTTTGGAGACTAGTATATCTTTGGATAATCCAGGAAGTCTTCATGGGCTTCCAAACAGGCAGGGTTGCAAGCCCAGGTAGTTTGGAAACAGTTAGTTGTTTGGATGAAGGAATCAAAGTGTCTGGTGACATTTGCTACAGCAATGTTACATAATGTTAAAGCGTCAGCCGGGAAGTTACCG
Organism: Equus quagga; assembly: GCF_021613505.1. Lineage (NCBI taxonomy): Eukaryota > Metazoa > Chordata > Mammalia > Perissodactyla > Equidae > Equus > Equus quagga. The sequence goes on along the minus strand of NC_060280.1, from coordinate 56,807,162 downwards.
GACCTGGGTTTAACTTCTTTCAATTTTGCGTCTAAAGTGAGGATGATAATAACGTGTACCTCATAGTGTTGCGTGCAGGATTAAATTAATGATGTGTAAAGTGCTCAATACAGTGGCTGGCCCACAATGCTCAATAAAAGTTAGTAATGTATCCAGCTGCATTATTTCTGGATAAAAAGCCTGTTTAATAGATTACCATGAGATCAACAACCAGAGGGGGTAGTTGAAGAAAATGAGATCACCTAATGTAGCATTTAGAAGTAATGAGTGCAGAAGCCACAGAGGAGGAAGTTTTGTCTCTAAAGCTGCCCTAATTACAGCAGTGGAACTGAGGAGGAAGGGAAGACCTAGGAGATGCTGTGCTCTGTCATCTACTTAGACTCCACATTGGCTCATTACAAATGACACGGAATTTGAGCCTTTTCCAGACAGGCGGATATGCTGGCTCGCTCAGGAGATCTCTCCCGGAACATCATCCTTAGGAATTTCTTTGAATACAAACTTACCCACCCAGAGGCTTCTTTGTTTAGCTAAGTTGGATTGAGCAATGGGCAAGTAGGCATTTCCTGCCTGGATCATTTTGTGGGTGGGGCGGTGGCCCATTTATTTATTTTTAATTTACCTCTGACTTTAAGTGTTGTGATTTGAAGAGTTGGTTGTAGGAGATGTATGTATTGGCTTCACAATGAAGCTAGAAGGAAACCTCTGGGCTTAAAATGTATTAGGCCTTGTCTCATTTTCTTTAATTGTTGTGTAAAGTTTGGAAATTAATATACGGCCACTCTGTTTTCCAATAGAATAGATTTTATAGGCCTACGGAGTTCTGCGTACAAAAGTGAAGTGGTGGTTGCATCCAATATGCCTATTAATATCTATCTTGATGAAATTGTGGCTAGAATTATGTGAGAGTTAATCATCATGTTGGAGAATGCTTTAAACCAAATAAACGACAACTCTTGGATGTGCTGCTATGGCAGTAGTTCTCAAAACGTGATCTAGAAGGGGCTTTCCAGTGGCCTAAAGACTGGGCCAAAATGCAATTCACTTAATAATCATTTATTTAGCACTTAGCATACATAATGCATATGCTAAATACTGGAGACACAAAAATGAATAATACACTGTCCATGATCTTGAGGAACTCATATCCAGATAGGTGCACACACACACACACACACACACAGTGTGGGCTTTTTCTCTGGGTTTGTTTCCAACATAGAATTAAATCTCTCCTAAGCCTCCTTCTCCTCTAATCTCGATTGCCCAGTCAGAGTCCTCTGTGCCTGGTTTTGGTTTAAAGTGTCATTCCCTCATGACAATGCAGGCCGAAAACATCTGTGAGTCCTGGTGCTCAGGTCCCACTCATGTCAGCCAAGTCCAAGGGAGTTTCATTAATCTCTAGGAGGTTGCCGATACTGCAGGAATTCAACAGCAAGAAACTGATGTCAGACAACAAGGTAGAAGTTAAAATATTTTGTGAGGGCCACTGTGTATGATATTCCTACTTGGAAATTTTAATGGGCCCATCCTGGAAGGGCCTTTACTAATGGGCAGCCAGGGCACTGACATTTAATAGGTGGCAGCTTCTGTACCAGAATGTATTTTTAAGGAGTAAATTTACATTTTTGAAAGCCGTTTTGAAGAATAGTCAAGTTTAGTGGGTCAGAGAAAATTTAGGCTTATGCGGGTCTATGAAAATCAGGCTGTAAATCAAATTAAGGAGCTATGTAATTTCTTCCTGAAAATTTATGCCTCTTAGGTGAAAGAGAAATCCTTTGGTGAGACTCTGGAAGGACAAGTTATCTGTTTTAATGCCGAGATAAACTTTGAGGACAATTCAAGATAGCTAGAAAAAGACATATTTGCCATGGACAACAAATAAAAAATGTACCTATTGAAAGTAATATGGCCTAAAATCCATAAAACTAAGTGAGAATATCATTTTCTTTGTGAAAGATGGTGGGCTAGACATGGCTCCCATATGACATCATTTACCTTAATGGTCAAAACCCAGCCAACTTCTTGGATCTCAGTTATAGTGTAAGGGAAGTTCAGGTGTATTTAAATTGCTCATTGCTGATCCTGAGGTTGAAACCACCCTCAACATTGTTTTAGGTGGAATAGTGAAATTTGCTGTCATTGCTGATGATATCATCAAAGACTGCTGAGAACTAGAACTCATGGTTTTGATAGTGAGGCTTGAAGGAAGCAATGTCCAGGAGTCTCAGAACATACTCAATAATATCCAACTCCTGTTACTTCTGGCATTGACTTGGAGAATGTGGTCAAGATGGCTGTGGCCAGCATGGCCAAGAAGTGGTTCCTTTTTTTAATCCATTGGGGATGGACGTCTCCATTCCTAGAAAAAGGGATAGTTCTCATCACTAGGAAGAAAATAGTCTCCCATTTGAGAAAAAAAATGGTTAGTGAGGGTGAGGAGTTATATGGGAAATCTTAAATCTACTTTTTTCAAGAATAGATATCTCAGTAGCCTAAATAATTCTGATTTCACTTATAGTTTTCATTAACGTAATGTTGTCATGTTGTTTTCCTTATCATGGTAAACCTGCCATTGAACAGCCTTTTGCTGACTTTTGAGAGCAATCTATATGGCCTATGTGGATATAGTGAAAAATTTGAATCAGGGCCTAGTTTATTTACGAAGTTTCCGCTGGACATATAGTCCAGAATGATAACAAAAAAATAGAGATAAAAAAATCTCAGGCAAAATTACAGTTATATTAAACCATTGGAAGGTCATATTAAATTTTATATGAAACATTATAACAAATATCTATCATAACATTATAACTATTATAACATAGATACATTAAAACATAAATATATTATGAAATATTACATTGAAACATAACATTATAACAAATACCTATTGAAACATTATAACAAATATCTATTACACAATATAACATTATTACAAGTTTCTTATTCCAAGACATTGTGAATTCATGAGGTTTTTTTTTTTAAAGATTTTATTTTTCCTTTTTTCTCCCCAAAGTCCCCCAGTAAATAGTTGTGTATTTTTAGTTGTGGGTCCTTCCAGCCATGGCATGTGGGATGCTGCCTCAGCATGGCCCAACGAGCAGTGCCATGTCCACGCCCAGGATCCAAACCGGTGAAACTCCGGACCGCTGAAGCGAAGCATGCAAACCCAACCACTCGGCCACAGGGCCGGCCCCTCATGAAGTTGTTTTATTCCAGGATATTTCCCAATGAAAGATCCACATGTTTATTCCAGGTACATATTGTACCATTCGCCTTAATCTTGAACATACTGTGTACCTCACAATCAACATCAAACTTAAAGGCTTGTTTGTGTCTGTGGAGCATAAGCTTTCATTTTTATTTCAAAACTGAAAAATTCTGAATCTTCTGAAAATCTGTATAACTCATTTCCAGGTGAGACAACACTGAAGATCAAGTTTGTTACAGATATTGGTGCTTTAAATTGATTTTTTCTTCAGAACCTACCAGCCTATAGTTGAAAGAGGGGAAAATATAATAAAGTGTGGTTTTTTCAATAGTTATTTATGTGGTGGAGAGGAATTGATTTAGGTTTTTGTTTAAATTTTGGTAAAGATTTTAAAATCTGTTCAGTAATTTAAATTCTATATTATGTGACCTATTAGTAAAAAATTCTGTACTAAGCAGCAAAAAAAAGAGAGTAATCTTTGTGACTATGCATTTATTTTAATAAGTCAAAAGCAATATATTTCCCCTATTTTGGAAGTATGAGTTGATAGTTTTGAATAAATAAGGGATGGATGGATTGATGAGTGGATGGACAAACGGATGGACAGGTGGATAGTTGGAGAGAAGGAGGGAAGGTGGGAGGGATGAATCAATGAATAACATGGATAAAGCATTCGCCTCTCCAGAATTTTCTGAGGCTCTCCAGATTTCAAATATTTTTTCTCATTGTCAGACTGAGACATGAGTCTCAGTCTGACAATCTCAATCTGACTCATCTCATTGTCAGATGAGTCTCAATTTTTCGTTCAGAAAATGTTACCATATACATGGAGACATTTCTCCTACTAATTTAATATGCAAACTGAAAAAGATGAAGATTACAGTGATAACCTGTTTCCATCCAGCATTTATTGAGTGCTATGTGCTTGGTTCTGGCAGACAACGGAGATACGAAGATAAATAATGTGGAGGCAGCCCTCAAAAATCTCACAGTCTAGTAGCAGAAAAAGCCATGGAAACATAAATTTAATGCAAAAGAGTAAGTGGTGGATTAGAGATATGGACAGATTTCTGATAGGAGCCCATTAGAAGGAGTGTCTGTGATATATCTTTCCTTAGTACGTCCAGGAAGTTCCTACATACGATAAAAATATTCCACCAAGGAGCACGTCTCCTCTTAGCTCAGTGGCACGTCATGACCGTGCCCTGTTACTCATGCAGTACAGGTATGCAGGTCATGTAAAAGTATGTGGCTTTAGATTTCATGGCATCACATATTTAAGTGTATTAGTCACAATTTAGTGAGTTTACCCTGGAATGAAGTGCCTTTAAAGGCTGACTTTTCAGCTCTTGAAATTCCACATAAAGCTGGGCTTAGAGTACCTGTTCTTTGTTATTGTAGAAAAGGCATTTCTTCTATGAAACATCTCTGAAAAGTCAATGACATTATTTATAAATTCAAAATCCATTAACTTCCTTCACTTCAACAAACATTTCTTGAATAGATAAGACACGTTTCTAGGAGAGATTCCACATATTTACGTCTTAAAAATTAGTTGTAGCCAGAATAATAATAACACCTAAAAATCATTTTAAATATGATAAATAAGTAATACCTCTACATAGTTCTCACTATGTACCAGGTACTAGCGTAAGCACTTTACATATTAACTCAACTAAACGGACATGGGGGCTCTAACAAGTCTCTGACTTAATGGATTTCTGTGGACTTGGGAATAAAGGACATGAGAAATTGTGTTTAATCTGTGAGGAAATAAAATCCTCTTTTAAAATCCCTATTTTATTTGCTAGATCACTTCTGCTTCCTTAGAGCCAGTATAGAAGGAGCTGCTACAGATGGCAGAATTATCCACAATTTTTAAAGTTAGAGAAGCGGCCAATGATAAAATGGAGAACTCAAGACTCAGGAGCTACAAGTAGGTGAACCAATATGTCTTTTTATTTATAACATGTATCCTTTTATGAAACTTAAAAGCATGCTTTAGTTAAATAGAATAGAATTAAATTATATTTTTCTGTTCCCTGTTCAGTTCTTGTCTCTATATCAAAGTTCTGAGTGACAGGGGTGCCTCATATATAAAAGTAGACAAATATCCTAAATTAGAAAGTAGGGGGAAAAGCATCCAAGAGAAAAATTAAAATGCAATAGCAATGCCATCATGTTTTCCACATCCCAATGTAGAGTCAGCTCCAGGTGAAGGAACTGTCAAAAATTATCCACAAAGACTCTTTCTGTTTTTGCTGTTCTCAATAAAATGGCAGAAAAAGCCACTAGAGTTGCGGGTAGCTCAATCCTAATGGAACATAATTCATAATTTCATGGTTATGCTATGAACATGAACTGAGGATATTTTCTTCTGTGAGTGGAGAATTTGCTAAGGAATTTCTAGTATACCTAGTTATATGGAGAGTGCCATCAAAACTGTGGATGGTTTTTCCATTCTGGTTGAAATTGATTTCCGTTGAATGGTAGGAAAGGGGCCAGGAATACTTGGAACAGCAGATTTGCATCAGAATGCTTGGGTAACCGTTTTCCAAATAAACATGCCAGAACATCACCCAGGCCTAGTGAGTCTGAACCCTTGGGGGATGCCCATGCATGCATGTTGTTTGAAAACTCTCCCAGGTGATTCTAATGCACACAGCTAATTATGAACCATACACTTAGGAAATAAGCCAACTTCTGTTAAATCATCAAGTGTAGCTCACTTGTTTCATACTTTATTTTATTCTTTCAATAAAATAATAAAATTTGTATGTTGCCCCAGGCTGAACCTTCTAAACAGGCCTATTGTGAATAGACTACCATGTGCTCATTTCCTTTCTTTGCCTAAGTGAAACTAGTTCTTTACTAGCATAACAAGTGCATTTAACAGGCACTCCACAGAGAGAAGCAACGTTTGCCATTAACATCTATTAGGCTGTGGTAGGCATGGTAAGGCCACAAGAGACTGGGCCAATTCATTTACAAAGAAACATGATGTAGCAGATAGAGATGGGAGAAAAGCCTTCAAGCAAAACAGTTTTTAGAACGGTGGCCAACATCTAGAGGGCCTTATTTTGTGCCAGGCCTTATTCAGAACACGTTACTCACATTATCTCATTTCATCATCATAACAACCATAAAGGTGGGTTCTATTATTATCTCCACCTTACAGAAATGACTGCTATTTGGTGAGAAGGAAAAAAGAGCACAAGTTTTATTCTGTTTTGTTTCTTATCAGATCATTAGTTAAAAGCAGCCCCATACCTCGTGGAAATTTGGGATGTATTTTAGAGAAGGGGCATATGCCAAGAGACTGTACACTCCTCCTTCCTCTTTCTAGCCTCTTGCTCTCATTCTCTCCTTTTATCTTTTCATTTCCCTTTGTTCCTCTCCCATCACTTTTCCTTCTCCACTGCTTAAGCCATTTGTCTGCAGACATCACCCACAGAAATTTCTTAGTTTTCCTGGGAACGTCAGGTATAAATAGGCAGAAGAGGAAAAAAAAAAAAAAAAACCCAAGCATTATGCCAGGCAAAACAGGAAGAGTAAGAAGTACGAGGTAAGAATGCTGTAGAGGGGAAAAGCCAAAAGACACAGGGATGCATCCAGGCTGAGTGGAGGGAGGGTGTCCCAGGTGATTCTCCCAAGAATTAGGACACCAATTAGGTTCATAGGAGACTGGAGGAAAGAGAGGTGGCGACATGTTTCAAATGACTGAGCCGAGGAGTGGGAAAGAGGGATGCAGTCAGATGCAAACAACACAGCTATCATTTCATCTCTGCAAAATTGGAAGGTGTTATGAGAGGCCAGTGAAGGTAAAGAGAAGCACAGTGCTTAGACTGGGAGGGACCACTACCTAATAAGACACTTGTCACATGTAAATGTCAATGAAATTATAAAATCATATCATCTTAGATTGAAAGGGACCTTTGAAATAATCGAGTCAGGTAATTTTAAAAAATTTTAGCCATAGAACCCTTAAATGACCTTCTATTGTGAACCTCAAAAGCAGATCTACTCTGCATAATGTGGGCATGGGCCAGTGTCCCTCTCCTCTCCCCACTCCCACGCTGCCTTTAAACCAGTGAACAGAAGAAATCAACAAATGCATAGTGGCAGTGTTTATGCACAGTACTTGATCTTGGATGCTATGGTGCAGGATACAAAAGTATAAGCTGTGGCCTTCAAAGAGTTTATAGTTTAATTAGGGAAACTTGAATTAACAATGTAAAAGTTGAATAGTTGAAAGAGACCGGGAGGTGGGACCTACCTGACCGCTGGAGGAGTGGTATAAATCAGACCCCACCCACTCCTGTTCCCTGAGAGCTTGGTTTGTTCCCATGATGGGAGCCTTTTGAGCACACCTGGAGTCCCTGACTTCTCACCTGTAGGGTCAAACCTGTCCCGGCTGCTTCCCCCAAGGCTGAGGTGGCAAGAGGGATTTAAAGCCCCGGTGGGCTCCTCCCTGCTGCTCCTTCTCAGGGTTGGTCTGTGAGCCCTTCACAAGGGCTTCCTGCCCATGTTATTGCTTCTGAGCCCATGTCACGGGAACTTACCGTCCCTGAGAAGTGAGACTTTGCTTTGCTTTTGCCAGTTCTTCTAAGGAGTGGACTTTGTCCTTAAACTGTAGTGACTGAGACCTTTTACATCTCAGTGGGCTTCCCAGAAGATGCTGTGAATTCTAAGAATTGTCTGCTGTTCGATCTTTTTTTTGTTACTGTTATGTGATAACTTTGGTACCTTATGTTGCTTTCACATCACTTACAGGTCTGTCCTGCTTTCTAGATGTACTGTTTTTGGATCGATTGATGTCTAGTTCTATGCATAGTTCTGCATCGTCTCTTTGGGTCTAAGCAGACCTCGTCAACAGTGCTGAAGAGATCCTGATTCTTCTTGCTGGTGGCTTCTCCTGGTCTTAGCTGCTACTAGACTGACTGAGTGTGTTTTGTCCTTCCCTGAGCGCATATGTATCTCAGGCCTTTATGTCCACTGAGGGGTTGGACAAGCTAACTTACAAAGGTGACCATGGGTGGACTAGCAGCCTCACCTGTGCCTTCCAGGTCCTGATTCACCCCGGTAACACTGTGGCTCTGTGGCATCTAGACCAGCGGTTGCTGGAGGAGAATGCTGCTCTGAGGCCTTACACCTTCCTCACTGAGGAGGGCCAACTCTTGAAGACCCAGCATATGGGACATCGCATCAGAGTGCAGCCCACCTCACTGGCACTTTGATAAGTGAGGAGGAGTTACAGAAGTCCTGTCTAGCTATTTGGTGTGGACTTTCCTTTTTCTAGTTTTCTAGCACGTAGAATCTAGTCATGGACTCGTCTACTGAGCACATGAAAATCAGGCTGAAGATTAGGGGTAAGCAACCTGTTGTGTAATAGCCCCCATGATAGCATTTATGGGAAGCCCTGACAAATATGCGGGGAGGGAAACAGCAATGGTATGAGAAGCAGTAAACCAGCTCTTTAATTCTAGGCTAGAAGTTTTTCTGCAAAGGAAATTGAAGTGCATCACAGCAGAGAGGCCTCAAGCCCCAACTGTTTACAGCAGACCTATGTCAATTGTGGCACTCTGAGAATTTTCCAGCCGGATGTCCAGTGTACACCAAGGGTGGAAATGGCTCAGCTCCATATAAAAGGCCTGGGAGCTCTCTCCTGTCTGGGCTGCTTTATGTTGTCCACTTCCAGCACCTGCACATGACTCAGAACTCTGGCTTCCTGGTCAACGCTTGGCATGAAAGCTGCCCTGTTTGGAGGGATGGAGGTTGCATTTTGTCATACCCTCTTCAAATAGGACTCAATCTTTTCAATCTTGGCTACATCTTTAGTGATAGGCTATCGGCTGGAGCCTCAATCTCAAGGTCCACGTAGGACCTCAACTGCAGGGGCTTCCTTCTAGCACTTGTGGCCTTCTCTAACTACCAATTTGGCTTGGCGTAGCCTGACTCTAACCTGATACACCTGAGCACTGAGCCTTCATTTGAATGCTCTCTCTTCCATGGTCTATGGCCTTTTAGTGGGAGACCAGCATTCTATAGCTAATGGATGACTTCCCAGTCACCTCATTAGTGTTCTGGGAGCAAGGGGTGTTCTCACCATGTTTTTCGTGGCCTGAGGGCCTAGATTGTGGTGATCAAAGTCTGAAACCCAAATTCTTCAGGGATTTCTACATGTCAGACTTCCTTGGGGCTCTCTTGCTCCATTTGTATAAGAAACAAACCCAGGATACTCTGGCTGTGGAGTTCTCTGGTTTTGCCTGCCTTCCATCCCTTACCTCAGAATCATTTCTGCTAAGCAGTTGTTCCAAACCTGACTAACCAGGAAAGTATAGGCTTGGGTCCTGATATGAAAGAGGAGAGATTTGAGGGATTTGAGAGATTTGAGAGGACCGTTTTGGACCTACCAGGAGCTGTCCTGAGGCTGTCCTGTGTATCTGATGCTGAGCACCAGGTCCTATAACTTCAAAGAAGGGTGACTGATTCTTGCTTAATCCCGGACTCTGGACCAGATAGACAGCCCAGTGCATGTGGTCTTAACTCTGCTTTAAACAAAAACTATGGCTAGGGGAAGTAGAATTCTTGAAGCACATTATCCCTCAGGAAATGCAAATGATTGCTCAAATCTAAGCGTTTTTATTTAGAACATCAAACAAAGATTCTCAGCTCTTCTTCAGTTAGTAGTTTGACCCCATTTCTCCACTGTCAATGTCCCTAGGTACTCACACCTCCAACCACCATCTCTACTATTGACTTATCTAGAAGAACTAAAGATAGTTCTAGATCATCTTGAGATCAAGCCATACTTTTTAAAACGGCACAACCAAGAATGTAAGTTGTTGTACTAGAAGTGAACTCCTTATTGTAATATCTTTCCTTGTGGTGATTAGGTCTGACCCTACCTCTGCCCACCATCTCTTTAAGATATTGGGAAAATCATTCACTCCTTGGCTTTCTTTATCTGACTCATTGACATCCTGGTTTCATTCCTGATCACTGTATTTACTTCAACAGCTAATGAAAAGGAAAGGGGCACTTGTGATCTACGCCATTCGATTTTAGCTGTTCTCATAGACACCTTCAGTGTGGCCCAAGAAACTCAACTATCCCCAAATACACAATGGCTCTCCGTTGCCACAATACCTCCTAGCCCAGACCCATCCTCCCAGGCGACCTGCCCACATGCGTCCCACCGCTGCTTTAATAATTGGCAGAACCATTAGCCCAGCGTAGATCTTCAGCACTGGCCACTGTGTCAACATTTCTGGTATCAGTCAGATTTGCTTTTCACTCCATTCTGTGACCTGTGGCTGAAATCCTTGTTCACCTTTCTGCTTCTTATTGCAACTCTTTGGTGTCTGTTACTTCTAATTGATTTTTCTTGGTATAAACGGGGCTGACTTCTGAGAGACCCTTTGTTACCATGGCTTGGTAACATCTGCTCAACACTCCTAACCCCTTTCTTTGGTACTTAGACTCCTATTTAAACTCTGAATGGGAGAAGCCTAGGATCACTTCAGTGATGTGGCACTTCCTAAAGGCCTCCGCACCAGCCAGAAGCCTTTAGTGATTCTGGAGCTCTTGAGGCAGGATTCTGATTTCCAAATATTGATACTTGCCCAGGACTGCTTTTTTTTTTTCCCTTCCTAGAAATTCCTGCTTCCACTGCTGCCATCTCCTGGTCAAAGGTGCCTGCTACATTGAAAGAATATGGCTATGAGCAATTTGTCCCTAACTCCTTTTGTTTCCTGAATTCTTAGCCAAGGCTTGTCTAACCTCCTTACCCCAACCTAATCTCCTTGGGTTAAATTAGAATCAATTAACATGAAGCCACTGTCACAATAACATTTATATTCATCAGACTGAAAGAGCATTTAAAAGTACAGAGGAATCTGTAATAGACAGGATGACATATGAAATATGTCAGAGACTCATAAACTCCAAACAATTATTTTGACAGGCATGGAAAACTTTTTTTTTGCTGAGGAAGATTAGCCCTGAGCTAACATCTGTTGCCAATCTTCCTCTTTTTTTTGCTTGAGGAAGATCAGCCCTGAGCTAACATCTTCCTCTATTTTAGATGTGGGTCACTGCCACAGCATAGCTGGCCAGTGGTGTAGGTCCGCGCCCAGGATCTGAACCTGTGAACCTGGGCTGCCAAAGTGGAGTGTGCTGAACTCAACCACCAGGTCATGGGGCCAGCCCCCATGGAAAACATTTTTTTTTTTAAAGATTTTATTTTTTTGCTTTTTCTCCCCAAAGCCCCCCGGTACAAGGTTGTATATTCTTCATTGTGGGTCCTTCTAGTTGTGGCATGTGGGACGCTGCCTCAGCATGGTTTGATGAGCAGTGCCATGTCCGCGCCCAGCATTCGAACTAACGAAACACTGGGCCGCCTGCAGCGGAGCACGTGAACTTAACCACTCAGCCACGGGGCCAGTCTCAGAAAACATTTTTTAAGTTGAGATCATGGTCTACCTACATCACCACCTCAGTAATTCAACTACACTAAGTTTCTTGTTTCAAGTGATTTTTCAAAGCTATCTATTTCCGTTATGGTGTGTTAAATTTCACGCAGAAGAGTTCCATAATTGATGCTAACTAATTATTAATTCCTCATTCTGAGAATGTCAACAGGCTTCCTAGAGGTATTGAAAAGTAAATTCTGGGTCTCATTAACTTTCTACTAACCACATGGTTCCCTAAGCCACGATTTCAAATAGGTGAGAAAATGATGCTATCCAACCTTATTTATGACACACAAAGCTGGAACAGAAGAAAACAAGACCATTAATGCTGCTTGACTTTTTTAAAATTAATATAGCATCTAAACTTTCAATTAAGATTCTGGACACACTGTCTTTATTGAAGGTTTAAAAGTTATATTGTGTGAATTCTTACATGTGCTTGCTTAAAAGGTGCAACCATTTAAACATTTTTCACACCTATATTTTTCTCATAATGTTTAGATAGACTTCAAAATATCAAAAAAGGGGCACTTTCTTTGCAATGGTGTCCCTCAGCTTAGTGTATGCAATTGGAAAGGAGGAAAGACTTTGGGTAGGACTCCTGCCTCTGTCACTAACTGTGTGGTCTTGGGGAAGTTGCTTAACCTTTCTCAGCCTCAGATTCCAGATTTGTAAAATTGAGAACACAAAACTTACTCCTAGGGTTGTTTTTGTTGTTAGGATTAAATAATAATGTAAGTTAAGTATTTAACACTTAAATACCTCACAAAAAGGTAGTTGTAGATAGCTATGTTTTAACTTATAAAACTGAGTCCTTTTATTCACTTGAGAACACAGACATGAATGTAAATCACTCTCTTAAAAAATATCTCCTACTTACACAGCTTATACACTTTGTTTTTAAGTCTTACTTGCTACATCTATAACATGGAATATGGAGATGCCAATAATTAGAATTGTTTTGAGACATAACTTTATGTCTTCAATAATTCGATAATCTGAGTGCTGTATCATCTGGCTTCTTGGTCCCTTGTACCTTATAAAGTTAAAACATTTCACCTAAAATAAAAATCCCAAATACGTTAGAAAATTGGCAGTTTGTTACTCTGGGGCAGATTTTTAAAGAGCTCTATCTTGATGAATAATACACAGTATTTTTCTCTGATGGTTGAACACCTGCAAGAGCAGTAGGATTGCTTGTTAAGCATGCAGATTGCTGGGCCCTGGCCCCAGAGATTTTGAAATGAACCCTGTAATCCATTGGGGTTCAGAGCAACTATTAAAACATATTTGTTTTTAGTTGACTCATGCCTGGTGGGGTCTGGAACTCTCCATTTTTAACAAGTACTCCAGTGATTCTGCTGCAGTCTAAGGACCACCCTTTACAAAACATGCCCTCGTGCAGTGGCCTCTAATGCACAGTATGCAAAACTTGGGTATCTGGAAGAATACGTGGGAAATTCTGTTTATAGTTTCATCGAAAGCAAACTAATCTTCACTCCCCCTTAGAATACTGGAGGCTTCCTTAGGGCTGCACGTCGGATTGTCACATGTCACAGACTTTGAGAGGTGTTCTAAGAGAAGAGTGGAGTGGGAGTTCACAGGCAGGGGAGCTGCCTCTGGTATCCTCCCTTCTTTAAGCAAGACATGATTTTTGTGCCTGGTAAATGCTTATATAATGTAAAAACTACTTTTGCAAAATGGGCAAGTAGGTTAGAAAATTCTAAATTCCCCATTGTGAAGATGAATAAAGATAATAATTCAAGTACAAGTAACTAACAGAAAATGGCAAAATTGATGCTCCTAATATGAGGTCTTAGTGAGTCATAATGTAAGTAAAAGCTAAGACCATCTAGTCAGATCTAATGAGAAATCCCCCCAAATTAGAAGTGATCATGAAGATTATATGAAATACGGATTTACATCCAGCATAATTAATGATGAAGCTTGCCCTCTTTGGGCAAACATCTTTGTATTTTTGGGTCTTTGAGAGATTAATGACAGTATGAAGCCATTAAAGTAGTGAGACTATTTTTTTTTTTTTTGAGGAAGATTAGCCCTGAGCTAACTACTGCCAATCCTCCTGTTTTTGCTGAGGAAGACTGGCCCTGAGCTAACATCCATGCCCATCTTCCTCTACTTTATACATGGGACGCCTACCACAGCATGGGTTTTGCCAAGCGGTGCCATGTCCGCACCCAGGATCCAAACCGGTGAATCCTGGGCCACTGGGAAGCGGAATGTGCGAACTTAACCACTGTGCCACCTGGCTGGCCCTGACATTTTTAAATGTTTATAAATTTTTAAGAGAATTTTTTCTTGTCAAGTTAAGGGAAATATTTTTAAAAAGTTGTTTCACTTTATCATATCTTTAAAAATCCACAAATCCCTCTCCTCTGGCCACCCCAAAGATTTTCCTGCACCCTGAGTTGTCTGCTATTGCTTTATTCTCTTCTACTTGAAAAGCATGTTGCAGAAAAATAATTATTCTGTGAAGTAAGAAGGTCTTTAGCCTCAAGAATAAAACCATTGTGGGAGGGAGGGCAGTTAATGCTTACAGCTCAAATTTTACATTTTTCTTATTTATTTATTTGAGGAAGACTAGCCCTGAGCTAACATCTGCCACCAATCCTCCTGTTTTTGCTGAGGAAGACTGGCCCTGAGCTTAAATCCATGCCCATCTTCCTCTACTTTATACGTGGAACGCCTGCCATAGCATGGCTGGACAAACGGTGCCATGTTCGCACCTGGGATCTGAACCGGAGAAACCCTGGGCCGCCAAAGCAGAACGTGAACTTAACTGCTACACCACTGCACCAGCCCCTGAAATCTTATATTTTTCCGACTGACCAAAAACAATCCTCAAGCAGAGTTTTATATTTTATATTATAAATGAAAGGCTGGCTCCTCCCTCCTTTTTTTTTTTTTGTGTTACTTTTGCCTCTAATTACTGCATGGAAGTACTTTCACCATATGACTTATAAAACTACAAACTTTTCATTGAATTTTTATCACCATAGCATGAATAATGCATTCAGTCCTCAAATGTCACAGTGAACATCAAATGGTTTTACATAATGCATTCTTGCTGGAGTTTCAAGAAGCCAGCAGAGAAGACAAAAGTTTGGAAAGGAAATGTGACACAAATTTGTCATTTACCCAGCAGGGATAAAATAAGTAGCAAAAGAATAAGTGGAGAGGAAAGACTGAGAACTGAACGTGTTTTTGTTTATAACCTTAAATAGGAAAAAAAAGCAAAACTAGTATAGTTGCTCTTGGGGACAAGTGGGGGGAAAAATCCAGAAAGTAGCAAAAACAAATGGTCTGGGTGGGGGAGAAGGGGAAGGGAAATTAGGAACCTCATAAGTATAGGAATTGAATTTGAAACTGCAGTGCAACAGTATCACATTTTGGAACCATAATAAACTACAACAATTTTCAAGGACTGTTGGGAACATTTTCAATCTTTTCTGACTGAGGAATCTCAAAGTAGAAATATAATAACTCTTAGAATTCTACCTTTGAATGCTTTACTAATTGATGAGAGTGCTCATCCTTCTAGCATCCTCTTCTCTTAGGTTTTGAGATAGACCATATTATGATAATCCAGTCAGATGAAGTGTTCAACCCCCTTATGGAACATGCTGTTAATTGCCCAAAAGCTGTCATCTCATTTTTCTTGTTAAGAGAAGCCTAATTTAACTTTTCTCTAGATAGAGTGTAGGCTATCCAGGTCTCTTGATCTCAGGGTCTCGTCCCAGCCCCATGCAATTAATCATGACCAGCCTAAAGCAGTCCCAGTAATTCTACTTTCTTTGGCTAGTGATTGGTCTGGGATAAGCACGTGTAATAGTTTTTGATTGCTGCTGTAATAAATTAGCACACGTTTATTATTTTACAATTCTGTAGACCAGAAGTTTGGGTTGGCTCTTGGTTTCTCTGCTCTGAGTTTCATAAGGACAGAATAAAGGTGTTGCCTGGCTGGGCTCTTACCAAGATGCTCTGGGAATGATCTGCTTCCAAGCTTATTCAGGTTGTTAGCAGAATCCAGTTCCTCGTGGTTGTAGGACTGAGGCCCCCACATGCTTGCAGCCTATCAGCTGGGGGCTGGCCCTAGCTCACAGAAGCCTCTCTCCATTCTTGCACATGGACCCTTACATCACAGTGTGTTGAATCCTTCACACTTGGAATCTTTCTAACTTCTTCTGCTTGATTTCTCTTTCTCCAGCAAGAGTAAATGTTCTGCTCTTAAGGAATCATGTGGTTATATTGGATCCCTGGATAATCTATTTTAAGGTCTGCAAACTTAATTATATCTGCATATTCACAGGTTCCAAGGATTAGCGTGTGGATATCTTTGGGGGCCCATCATTCTGCCTATCATAGTATGCAACCTGTGTGGTCAAAAAACAAGGGGGAGTCCACTGGGAGCTTCATTTCCTGGATGAAAAGATGAAAACTCTGCTCCTTTTTTCCAGCTAGGGATGCTAGTATGGGGACAAGATGTCTGGAGCGGCAGACAAATCATAAAACACTTCCATCATCACAGAAAGTCCTGTTGGAAAGTGTTTTTGAAAGCATCCAGTAGTGCAGAAGCAAGACTGCATCAGGGAGACTGAACATGTTTTCCCTCATACCCTCTTCAGTAGTTTGCAATGTCTGGCTGATTTGACCTCTCTAGGTTGCACTTGCCTCTTCACTTGCTATTCAGTTTTAGCCTCACTCTCTTTCCTGAACTATTGCATTGGTGCCTATCTGCATCCCAACTTGTTCTTTCCCCCTTCTAACCTATTCTTCATACAAATTATTCCTCCCCTCAACAACACTCTCGTGTCAGTGCCACTTGTGCTGGCCAGCAACCCTTAACTTTTGCTGATAGTCCACTGTGGTGGGGTGTGGATAGGGGCATTGTATCAGCACTATAGGGAAGTGACTTCCTCCTCACTCCCAAATTGCCTTCCCTGCTCTCAGTTTATAATCCAGTGCAGGCAGAATGATTATAATACATTCATAACCCACAATATTAAAGCAGGAACAATGGCTAATCATCACCTTCTCCTGTGTCTTTTATTTCTGCTCTCTTACGAAATCTTTTCCTTTCCATCTGCCACTGCTGTGTCCCAGTTAATAGTTTGTTACTTTTCACTTGACCACTGCGATAGCCTGTGAAGCAGTCTTCTTTCAGTCTCTCTTCCCACCTTCCCCCTGAAGCTCTGGTCCTATCACTCCATTTCTTCCAGGGACCCCCTTAGACCTACAGAACAGAATAGCCTAAAGTCTTCTATAATCTGGCGCAGCCCACCTTTCCTGTCCTACCTCCCTCAACATTCTTCCACTCATCTTCCTACCACTCTCCGCTATTCACCATTCCCCTGGCATGTTCATGCACTTTCACCTCCCTCGCTGTCGCCCATAAGATGTCTTTCAGATCCCAAGGTCCTCTCCCATTCCTCTAAGATTCCTGAGGAAAGAAGCAAAAAGACCCCCAGAGGAGGGGGTGGGGGAGTGGGCATTATTGAGGGACCGACGGACACACACCTGTTTAAAAGTGTCCAATTGGATAGCTAATAATAAGCAGCACTCCCTACCCTTACCCTTTCCCCGACTAAGACAACCTAATTTTCACCACAGCGGAGAGCGATTGACTGGTGAACCACGCCCGGCAGAGAAAGAGTCAATAGGAAGCTCTGGAAGGCGAAGGGAATTGTGGGAGCGCCGTTCGTCGTCCCCGCAGACTCATGGGAAACGTAGTGCACCTTTCTCCAACATGGCTGCGCCCAGATGGGGTGGTGTGTGAGTATCCGCCGCTGCTTTCTGAGATAGATTGGAGAGGCTGGCGAAGGAGAGCGCACCCACGTGGTGAGAACTCAGCCTGAGCCCAGGCGGAGGTTTGTGGCACGTCTTACTGGCGGGCATGATGGCTGCAAATCACTGCATTCTCTTGTCGCCTTCTTCCGGTTTTCTCTAGCTGCCTCACAGTCCTGTGCCTGAGAACCTAGGGCGGGGAGGGATGGCCGGCGCAGTGCTCTGGGGCAGTCCGTAGGCAGTAGGCTGTCCGGCGTTGGGTGATCCTGTCTGTCCGTGTTTGAGGTGCACGTGTTTGTGTTTAGTGCGGGTGCTCACGTGGTGTCTGTGTCAGTGTCCTGTTTCCTCTGAGGTTTTGGACTGGCGATTGCAAGTAGGGAGTGTTAGTCTGGCGCGTCCGGGGCTTTTCTGACCCGTGCCAATCCAGTGAGGAAAAGGCATTGTTGGTGGTCTGGTAGCTCATACAGCTGAATCTTCCTACGCTCTTGTTTGAGTAATCCTGGAGATCCTTGGGCCTCTGGTAGTGTCAGCTTCTGGTTTTGATTGATTTCACTTAACAGATATTTACTGAGTGTCTGCTGTATGCCAGGGACTCAAGTCTATGCCCTCAAGTAGATGACAGACTTCTGGGTGAGCCCACAAACAGGTCGTTATTAGACAATGTGAAAACTGCAGAGATAGAGATACACGCCAGGTATTAATGAAAACATTGAAGAGGGCCACCAAACTCAGAATTCTGAAGAAGAGGTTTAGGAGGTAATATCGCAAGAGTAGTAAGTTTAGGCTTACTCAATTAAACGTTTATTGAATGGCTAGTAGGTGCTAGATCCTGTGCTAGGTGCTGAGTGCCACAGGGTGAACAATATAGACAAAATTTGTACTTTCAGAGGTTGCTTTTTAGTAAGTTGGACAAGGAAGACAGTGAATAAACAAATTAATGAGGGCATAAGAAAATATAGAGTAGGTATTCTTCAAGGAATTAAAACGGGATGATATGACAAATGACAGGGTTAATTTTTTCTAATCAATTAAAATTTTTGTTTTCTTTCTTAATGGTTAATGCAATTTGAATAGTTACTAAATTCAAAAATTAGGAAATAGGAAAGCTCCCTCTCATTCTTGTACCAATCTACCCATTTCCCTTTCCTGGAGGTAGCCTATATCACTGATTTCTTGTATGTCCTAGAAATTTATATGTATACCTGTGCTGTACTCGATAATCAGGCCTCATTTGATAGGAATTTAAGTTCTTTCTAATCTTTGCTATTAAGTATAATTTACCTACAAGCACAGGAACATTTGTCTATAAGGCTTGGTTCATTGTAGGCACTCTGTTGTTCAAGGAGGGCATGGACACACATGCTACTATTACCACTGAGGGCGATATCCATAGGATGTCTTGGGGTTAAACTTAGTAGCAGAGCGTGTGTGATCTCTTAACTCTTGTTATCCTATAGAGAGTGTGCTTTAGCTGGATGTGATTAGACTGGACTCAGCA
Organism: Equus quagga; assembly: GCF_021613505.1. Classification (NCBI taxonomy): domain Eukaryota; kingdom Metazoa; phylum Chordata; class Mammalia; order Perissodactyla; family Equidae; genus Equus; species Equus quagga. The sequence goes on along the minus strand of NC_060280.1, from coordinate 56,788,174 downwards.
TGGCTAGTATTCTAGTGGTGACTTCACTCCCATGACATTCCATAACACTCCCATAACAAGGCAAGGGGCATCCAAGCCTTTGTGCAATGGTGGAAATTCCTTGGCCAGGGAAGTGGCCTTGTTTGAAAGGGAGCATCCCCAGACCTCAGCACCTGGTATCAGCCTGTTCCTTGTTGAGGTGACTCAGACCTGCTGGGCCAGTGCATTGCCAAGTCTTTGGAATGAGGAACAAATGAGCCTCCAGAGCTATCTGGATTTGTCTTTCTTCACCTGTAATAATATTGCATGACTGAGGGAAGGAGAAGGCAAAGGGGATGAGAGAAATGTGATTATGAGGCTCCATCTGCTGGTACTGCACACTTAGTGTCAGACTCTTAAAAAGATGTATTCAGTATCTTAGTTTTCTCATTTCTTCCACTTTGCAGTCTTTGCCCATGTGACATATTAAGAAAAAAAATTCTTAGTGTGTTCATCCCTTGTTCTCAATTTCATACTGCAAAGATGCCGTTCCAAAGATGATGATCTTGGAATGGAATAGCAATAAGAAAGTTCCTTTGAGGGCCCTCAGTTTTTCTTTGTCTTCTTAAACCATTCTGATTTGGCTCTTCTGGAAATTAACAATAATTTAGTAATTTGTTGTTAGTGCCATGAGGTTGATTTTGATTCCTAGCGACCCTGTGTACAGCAGAGCAGAACCCTGCCTGGTCTTTTTCGTACCATCCTCTCATCTTCTGGCGCTATTCATAGGGTTTTCATGGCCGGTTTTTCAGAAGCGGGTGGCCAGGTCTTTCTTCCTAGTCCATCTTAGTCTGAAAGCTCTGCTGAAACCTGCCCACCATCATGACCCTGCTGGTATTTGAAATACTGGTGACATAGATTTCAGCATCACAGCAATAGGCAGCTGCCACAGTATGACAACTGACAGATGGTGTGGTTCCCTGACCAGGAAAGGAACCCAGGCCTTAGTGATGAGAATATCAGAATCTTAACCACAAGATAGCTAGGGCTGACATAATTTAGTAATAGATGTATTTAATCCTTAACAAAGTTATGAGTTAGTGTCAAAGATTAACACAGCCAGACATTAGTTAGAGCAGTAGAAACATTTTATTTTCTTACTACTGACAGTAGGGGAAAGAGCTGAGCTCCATTCTCATTTGTGCAGAAGTGATTTGGGTGTTTTAAAGGGAGAATGGGAGGGGCGTAGAGCAGGGGCTCAGTAGACTTAGAGAAGTGAAAGATTACAAAGGATTGGTCAGTACAAATGCAGTTAGGCCAGCTGTGTTTGCCAGCTGGCAGTTATCAAAGTTCTCTCTCCTGCCACAGAGACTGGGAGACAGAGGCTCTGTCTTTCCTTTGATTACATTTCAAAGGAATGGCTCTCAGGTCCTTGAGAGAGACACTTCTGAGTTGCAAGAGATGCATATTTACTATTTGTAAGCCCCTTTTAGTAAATGCTCTCAGAAACACAGGTCAGGGGCCTATTGTCAGGTGTTGCTAGAACAAATGGTAAAATTTCCTGGCAGCATTTTGAGTTTTCTCAGGCATTTTAATGGTTAACTGGGGTCCTCCTAGGGACATAGCTTTATGCTGCCAGAAGCTGTGCTAGAGTTTGGTCACATTTTTTAGTGCAGCGATGGATGCAGTTACGTGCCAAGAATAGGCACTATTATCCCTATTTTACAGATGAAGAAACTTAAGCACAGAAATAATTAATTAGCTCACATAGGATCATACAGCTGATAAGTCGATAAGTAGAGCTGAGATTTGAACCTAGGACCTGGACCCCTAAACACTGTGTTATACTGTCTCATGGCACTGAAGGAGGCTCTGGGGAAACAAAGAAAAATATGATTTAATCCCTGTCCTCAAAGAGCTCTTCGTTCACTGGAAAGGAACAAACATTAGAATAAATAATTATAATTAGTGCAATATTAAAAATATCCATTCAGCTGTCCCCTTCCTGTCTAAGGATGACTTCTAAGGCTTTCTCTCTAACCTCATTCCCTCTCCTTTTAGCCACTTTGTATTGTCATCTGCCGGCCAGACATTGCAACTGTGTATCTCACCAGTACCTCAAACATATTATATCCTAACTGACTCATTACCTTCCTTACTGAGCAGCTCTTCCTGACCTTTTTCTGACTTTCCAGTTTTGAAGTGACGTCACTAGTCTCTCAGTCACTCAGGCTCTGTCCTGTAAGTGATGTGTGATTCCTCTCTCCTTCACGTCTGAGTAGTATTCAAGGCCTGTTGATTGTGCCTGAGCTTTTCTGTTGCCCTCCCCCTCTCGCCGTATGTCCTTTCTTCCTACAGACTCCACCCTTCCTACAGACTCCAGTCCAGCATTTCTACTTGCCAGGCTGGATCGTAGCAGGTCCCTTTGCCTCTCACTTCTCTAGTATGCTGTCCAGCTAGTCTGTTATACTGGCCTTACCTCCTATCACATGCATGCTGTGTATTAGTTAAGCTGGATTACTGTTCTTTCTATAGACTCTGCATTTTTCTTCTGTACATAAAGATTAGTAATTAGAGTTTTGACTGTTTATGAGCTGTTTTGGAATATGATTTTATTTAACTCCCTATATTTATTTTGTTTGCTAACTTTGAAGACTTTCAAGTGGGTGAAGAGTGGGATTGGTGGATCAGCCAACATTCTGTGCTTAAAAGATTATGCTTACCTCTCACTGTCTTTGCCAGACACATCCATTTCTGTTTTTAGCTTCTTCCCTTTATTGCCTTACTGAATACTCTCCCTTCCCTATGACACTGTTTACTTCTGTCCTTCAGGACTCAGCTCAGGTCCCCTTCTGTTTTGAAGTTCTCTCCAATTTTTCTAGTTTATGTCAGTCTTACTTTGTCTCTAATTCATGTCACAACTAAAGACTGGACTGTACCATTAACACTTAATTATATAAAGATATATCATGTTCTTTCATTGTTTAGTCTGTTTTCCTCAACCAGCTTAGACACTTTTGTTGAAAGCATAAACTATGTGTTGTATTTGTATGCCGCAGAGCACTGAGACCATAAATAGGTGTGTGTGTATGCACCTGTTATCGTTCGTTTATTCCCTTCAACAAGTTTGTGTCGAGCACCTGCTGTACGTTGGCATTTCTGCTCTCTTGGAGTTGACATCCTGATGGGGGATTTAAGCTAACAGATGAAGCATCACAAATTGTGTTAAATTCTGCAAACAAAATAAAATAGGCCACTGTAATAAAGCATGGTGTAGAGTGCTGATTTGGATGGCGTGAAGACCTCTTTGGGAAAGCACTTAGTGACTACTTGCTGATTGACGTATTTCAATAAAATGAAAACAATTCTATGGGGTTCTTAATATCTGTTATTTTAAAAATTATAGATATAAAAATGTATAATGTGTGCAGTTTAAAAAGTAAACAAACACCTAAACCACTGTCTACCTGAAGAAATACCTTTGATGCTTTTCTGTGTTACTTTCATATTCCATTCCTCTCCTCCCCCCAGAAATAACTTCTCTCCTGAACTTTGTGTTTATCATTTCCTTGCTTTTTCTTGGGTTTTGCTCCATATGTATTTCTAAATGATATATGGCTTACTTCTGGGTTTTGGACTTTATGTAAATGGAGTCATACTGTATATTCTTCTGTGAATTTTTTGTTTTGTTTCTTCCTTTTTTTCTTTCCTAATATTAGTTTATGAAATTTGTCTGTGGCACATTTTACCTAGGACTTCGTAAGTAAAGGGCTGTATCATCTCTGGGGAAAACAGCTCCCTTAGGAGAGCTGAAGCTCTGGAACATATTGTAGAACCCCAGAGCTGCTATTAGATGTTCTTGCTTCTTTGTTACCTTCTTAAATATTCCTTTATTGTCCAAGCATCTGTTTGTTCTCACTTCTCTTGGTTGGTGAAAGGTAAAGTAAGCATTTAAAAAAATTGTCACATAGAAATATTTATAAACTATAGAAAATATGAATAGCATCATTATAACTGTCCCTTCAGAATCTTAAAGTTGACATTTTGTACTTTTTTTTTTTTAAGTATTGCCATGGACAGCAACCATCAAAATAATTATAAACTTAATAAAACTGAGAAGAAGTTCTTAAGGAAACAGATTAAAGCCAGGCATACTTTGCTGAGACATGAAGGCATTGAGACAGTATCCTATGCTACTCAGGTGACCTAAAACTGTTATTATCATTTGAATAATGTATTTGAATGTAAATGTATTGCAATGTTAATGTGTCACAGTGATATTTGTTAATAATTGCTCAGAGAGGAATGCTGTAATTGTTCAGTCGTGTGTTATGTCTATATTCAGTATACGTATGATGGGACCTGATCACTTTCTGTTTTGGGACATTGAATTTCCCTTGATTGTGTTGAACTAGAGGAAGTTGTGAGTAGATATTAATAACAATAACACTAAAACTGTTTACAGTTTACAAAGCATTCTTACATTCGTTATTATATCTAATTCCCTAAAAATCCTTATGAAATAGGTGAGAAAACTAAGGTTCTAAGAGGTGGTGATATGTCCGTTGATGTGAGGTGGCTGAATAGAAACCTAAAGCTAGATCTTTTGTATCCTAACGCAGGCTTCTCTCTTCTATTCCTAACTTTGTCTGTATTATAAAGTGTTTTGATTATATGCTATAAAACATTTTTTGTTTATTAGACCTTATCTACAAAGACTTTTCATTATCTGATGGCAATAATTAAATTATATATATATGAGGGACTATGAGACTTCCTGGGCTTTGAATTAGAAGAACTTAGTTTAACTTTTAGCTTCTCCACTATTTGGACATGAGCAGTACCCTTGACCTCAGCTTTATTCATTCATAAGGACATCGTATTGCATACCTTTTTATCTCATTGGATTGTTAGAGTCCAAAGAGAACATGTATGTGACAGTACTTACTAGTCATTAAAATACCATATAAATATAAAGTATTCTTATGATGTTCTTTCTGGTTCTAAGGATATGAGAAGAGGAAGGAAGCTTAGCCATCATCTAACCGAGGGCCAAAGACATACAATTGAGAAGGTGGAACTAGGATTAAAATTCAGGTCTCTGGACTCTCAGACCAATACCATTCCCTTATATCATGCTGAGGCTGCCTTCTGTGCTGCGTCGTAGTTTAGGAATGAGTAGCCTTTTGAGGTGAGTTTAAATTTAGCAGGTAAAAGGCCCATACTTAGATTTCATTAAATATTAATGACTTTAGAGAATTTAAACCAAATCCCTATAAAAAGGATAGAGTAGATAACAGATTAGAATTAATATGTTTGCATAGACTTTCTGCCAAGAGCCACTGAGGCTGTGAGGCATTCAAAAGATTAAACTGACGTACCCTACTCTGATCTCTTCCCAAGCATGCCTTATAGGGGTCGTGACGAGAATTGGTAAGAAAAGAAATGGGTTAAGTTTCTTTGCTGCCTCTGAAGCTTGTTTCTGGTTGGGTCTGTCTTTTCTTTCAGATCTCTAGAAACTTTAATCTTACCTTGGTGACTTCTAAAGTATCAACTTATTTGGGCTTGATTATTTTTTTCTCCACAGTATTTTTAAAGGAAAAGAGTAAAATTGTAGAAGGACCTCCAATTATATATTATCTATCTAGGGGAGAACAAATGCTCTTTCCGCAATGTGTTTTAAGTGTACATGCCTTTGTGCAAATTTATAGCCATCGTGAGATTTTTCTAGAGGAGTGATCCTCAAACCATCAGGACTGAAGATAACAAAAAAAAATTCTAAATTCTCTACTTCATATTGTCGGGAAAATTGCTTGGCTGAACAATTATAAATAAAACAATTATTGTATTTAATTATATGGTATAATTCACATGGAATAGGAAATGAGTTCTTTCCTTCACTCCCCTCTCTGCTTGTTTTTGTGTGGTTTGCCTTTAGAATTGCCCCCAAACCACTCAGACAGCATCTTCGAGCACCACTAGTCCTCCTCAATCACGCCTCACCATCTTCCTTAGTTCCTAGATGGAGCAGTGGACCTCGACATTTACAAAACCTTTGCAGTTCCTTAGATTTGGGAATATGGAAATGTTTTTGAAACTACGGCTGCATATAACCAAATTATTTTGGTGCTTTAATTTACAAACCCCATGGAATTAGGTCCAGGGCAAGCCATCTGAGACTAAATTTTACACCATATTTTGTAGTATTGTATTAGTGTGTTTGTCTAGTATGTGTATGTGTATACTTTCGTACATATAAAATGTTGGCTATCCCATGATGGAACAGAGCTTTTCTTATTATCCAATTTTATAATAATTCTATTACGTTCTTTTAAAACAAGGTTGTAGATAATCCTATTTTGTATAAAAGAAACTAATACGTTATGTTCTGGTTTCCAGCTTAGTATAAATCAGAGTTTGGCAAACTGCTGCCCTCGGGTCAAATCTGGCTTGTGAGCTAAGAATGAGTTTTACATTTTTAAAGCGTTGTTAAAAAATAAAAGACTACGTGACAGACATATGACCTGGGAAGCCTAAAATATTTTACATAGGCCCTTTTCAGAAAAAGTTTGCTAGTACCTGGTATAAATAATGAAACTTATGAGAGTTGGCTATCGATGGTTTACTTTTGTTATGCTACAAAATTTTTAGGAGTTACAGTTACAGATCATAAATGAAAGATCTTAATGCTGTGTAGAATGCTTTGTAAGTACAGTCGTCTCTTAACCACAGGGGATTGGTTCCAGGACCCCCGTGGATACCAAAATCCGTGGATGCTCATCTCTTAGTCGGCCCTCCGAATCCTTGGGTTCTGCATCCAAGGATTCAGCCACCCGCGGATTGTAAACATTGTACACATCTGCAGTTGGTCAACTCTGCAGATGCGGAACCCACGGATGCTAAGGACCGACTGTACAAAGACTACAAGGGCACTAGGCCATGAACATTGGAATAAAAACAGGAGACTCCCTCCCCCATCCCCCAAAATCCCTTGAATAAGTTCAGGGCAGGTCTGCAAATGACAGGTAGTAAGCATGAAACTTACAGAGGAAAAAATTTTAATTGCAAAGTAACTGAATTACTCATAGAGGAAAATCTTCCTATTTTATGTTCAGTAGAACCTGTAATTGGTTTTTCTTTGAGTCAATACCTTTACTTTTAGTTTTTAGTAAACATTATATAATGGTTCTATCAAAAGTATGGATTCTGGAAACTGACAGAGATAGCTTTGAAACCCACTCCTACTAGTCATTACCTTAACCCAATTTTTCTCATCTTCAATTGCTTCCTTTATGCCGTGGGGCTAATATTACCCACTTTGTAGGATTGTTGTGAAGATTATGTTAATAAGGATTAAGTAGGAAAAAGCATATAGCAGTGTCTGACAAAAAAGCAAGTATTATGTAACTCCTTGTTCCTTCTTCTCTCTCTCTCTGTGCTTTCTCTTTCCATTATGTTAAATTTACATTTATGAACAGTGAAAAAAGTTATCTTTTAATTTGTATGTACGGTCATTAGGAAATAAATATTTTACTGAAAGCACTTTTAAAAATCAATCTTTACAACATAGGAATACTTTTTAACCTCCAAATATTTAGTAAATTGATTTATAAACTTTGGATGAAATTAGAAAACCAAATAACCATCGTAAGGAAAACTTTTTTAATTACACTTTTGTAGACATCATCTTATTTTAAAATCTTACTTAAAAATAAACAGGTTGATATTAATTGCTCATGTTGCTTTCTGTTTTTGCTTTTTTAAGGTCCTGGTTGTTGCCAATGGTGGTTTGGGTAATGGTGTGAGTAGGAACCAGCTGCTTCCAGTTTTAGAGAAATGTGGACCCGTGGATGCTCTCCTAATGCCACCTAATAAGCCCTACTCATTTGTAAGATACAAAACTACAGAGGAATCCGAGAGAGCCTACGTTACCCTCAACGGAAAAGAAATAGTGGATGATTTAGGACAAAAGATCATTCTGTACTTGAATTTTGTGGAAAAAGGTATTATCATACAAGTATCTTTTAAAAAAGTAGTTCTTTTTTTTAAAAGTAATTCTTGCTTTTTTTTTTTTTTTTCTCTAAAGGTTGGCACGTAAGCTAATGGGGCTGGCCCCAAAATAGTTCTTACTTTTGTGTGAATTTTGTTTTCATGCCTGAGTTGGGAGTTTCAGTTGTTATGAAATAAAATAGGACATCCGTTTACAAATGTTCTTTAAATACCTAGTTGTGCCAGGCATGGCCCTGGTAGTTGAAGGGAGGTGAGTTAGACATAGCCTGCCTTAAGGAGCTGGTTCCACCAACCTATCAATATATTTTTTATGCATGTTACTTATTTTGGAATCCTACTATCTAATTGTGTTTTTCAAAATTGAATGTTGGGGACTCAGATCACCAATTTATTTTACAGTGTCTAACTGGAAGCTTTCAATTAATCACCTGGGAATTAATTATGATCCAAATGATTATGTGCAAGCTTCATCTTTATGGAGGAATGTTACTGAACCAAGTTCGTTTTTGCTGGCTGCCCAGAAAGCCAAACACTGAGACGGCGAGATTGTAGCAGAGAGAGGGTTTAATCACAAGGCAGCCATGTGAGGAAGTGAGAGCATGAGCCTCCAATTTGCTTCCCCGAAAATAGAGACTCAGGGATATTTATGGGATAGTGGGGCAAGGTGGTCTGAAATGTGGAGAGAGGTGATTGGAGGTGAGGAGAGGTGAGGTAATTGACGATCTGCACAAGTATAGTCAGACTTCATGCCTCTTCATAGGGCTCATCTTGACAAAAAGGCAGCATTAGCATGACCTGAGGGTGGAGTTTTTAGCCTCTTTATGTCAAAAGGTCACCTATCGGACATCTGCACGGGCCTGGTTGATGAGTTGCTGGTCTCAACTGGGTTAAGTGGACAAGGAGTTCTAATTCCTGAAAAACAGCTCACACACCCATTACCATGGTGACCCAGGCTCCAGGGAGATGTTATCTATAGGAGCCTAGTGGGAGTCAGATAGTGTATTGCCTAAGCAGCACAGTCAGCAATGGGTGGGTTAAACAGCTAAAAACTGTAATCAGTAATTGCAAAAAGGAAAAAAAGACTTTAGTACTTAGATACTTAATCATCAATGGCTGTTCGCTGGTTTCAGGAACACCTTTAGCCACCAAAGATCCCAAAAGCTTTATAGTGGCACTGTCCAATAGAAACTTTCTGTAGTAATGGAAATGTTCATATGTTCATATCTGTGCAGTCCAACATGATTGTGGGATTGAGGAACTGATTTTAATTTAATTTAAATTATTTTAATTAGTTAATTAAAATTATTTTTATTTTTTTTTGCTGAGGAAGATTTTCCTTGAGCTAAAATCTGTTGCCAAGCATCCTCTTTCTTTTTTGCTTGAGGAAAATTAGCCCTGAGCTAACATCTGTGCCAATCTTCCTCTATTTTGTATGTGGGTTGCTGCCACAGCATGGCCGCCCCCAAGTGGTGTAGGTCTGCACCTGGGATCCGAGCCTATGAACCTGGGTGCCAAAGCAGAGCATGCTGAACTTAACCACTCTGCCACAGGGCTGGCCCCTAACTTAACTAATTTAAATCAAACCTTTATAGACTAATTTACAGAATTTCTATAGGGATTATTACATCTTTTCAACATTGTCCTGTGGAAATGAAATGTAGTGAGGTGAACTTTGATTTAGATGTCTAATCTCGTTCTGTTATATTCACTTGCCCCCTATTTAGGCAATTAAAGGGTTTGTTTAGATAGCCTTTGAGTGGGTGGATGAGTATAATCTGATCAAATTTGTGTTTTTGTAAAATAAGACTCAAGGAAACTTTTAAAGACTCTTTTAAAGATAAATTTTAGAAGTTGTAATTCTCAGTGTCTGTATTTAATTTTAAATCTGATTTATGCTTTATAGATTTAAAAAACTAGATTATCTCCATATTTTATATGTTTATGATCAATTTTGAAAATGGAATGGTTTGAGAGTAAGTTTTTATCAGAAAATACTGTCCTTGGGTTTTCCCTCGATTGGTATCTTGAACACTCTGTAAGAAATTGCACAAAGTGATTTTTGGAGTGTTCTTTATTTGAAATCATACATTAGATCCAGATGTACTTCTAAGACTGTTATAATCACATTTATAACCTTGGAAATCATTTTTAGTAGAAATGAATGGAGAATAAAATGAATAGAGAATAGAACTGTCGCAAACATTTTGATACTTGTTTTATATCTGTGACAAGATAGCCAGTTAATAACAAACACAAGAGATATTTTTGGTTCTTCAGTTTTAAAAAACTATATTTAGAAAACTAAATATGAATTACTTATGCTATAAATTACTTGTATTTAAGGAATTCTTCCCAAACTTTTCCTTATGTAATTTGAATAAATAATATAATGCCTGGCATATAGTAAGCACTGAGCGAATGTTTATCAGATGATTCACTGTTTCTATTTCCAAAATGTTAACAAATCTAGTAGACATTATTTTTGTGAATTTTTATATTAAATGATTGAAAGATGAAAACTGTTCTGCAGAAAAGCTTCGGAAATTGTGTCTGTGACATGATCAGCTCTCTAATAGTAAATATGAATTACACTATTCCCCTTATCTAATCATAAATTCTTTTTATTTTGCCTTCTAGAGCTGTACTTATCTAAAACTTCGAAGGACATAGGGACTTAAATTATTGTAATATATGCTAAATAATTCTTCATAAATGATATTTTTATTTCTCCAGAAAATTTTATGTTATTTTGCATTTTTCTGTTACTTGACCATAGCTAGTATCAAGAATCTGAGGGCAAAAACAAGCATGTAAATTTTTGTATTCATTATTTGTGGACAGTCAGACTTGGTTATAGCAGGGCATACTGTAGATATTATGAGAAACCTTGTTTCTTAGTGAGATTTAAAAGCTGGTTCAGTCATGTTCAAACAGAATATTTAAGTAAATACTGTTCTATTTGATAAATACAGTGGACTTATGTACCATAAATGTACCATAATTTTATCTTGGTCTTATTTTTGTATTTTTAATATGTCATGTGCCTTTTAGCATTCTTATTTCTGAAAATAAGGATTAGGAGTCTTATGAACTAATAAATGGCTTTTGGGACAGAGTTATTTGTGTATAAGAACTTTAAGATTTGTATGTGAGTATTTTAATTTCATTTCCCACAGCGCAGTGGAAAGAGTTGGGGCTTCAAGCCTTACCTCCAGGCCTCATGGTAGTAGAAGAAATTATTTCTTCTGAGGATGAGAAAATGCTTTTAGAAAGTGTTAACTGGACAGAAGATACAGAGAACCAAAATTGTAAGTAAAACTTAAAATCTGGTATTTAAAAGTGTCTGCAAAATGGCCATGATACTGATCTTTCTTTTCTTCTCCTCCTTTGGTTTGTTAAAACTGTACTGTTTCCTTAAAATTACTGAAAGTAGCCTGGATCCAGTGTTAGGCAAGTCATACCAACAATTCTTAGGAGCATTAATAATAAATAACATTTATATAGCTATCAATTTTAAACTCCAAACTGATTAATATTTGTAAGCCAGCCTTGTAGAGCTAACATTTATAACCCCTTTCACATGTATTGTCTTATTTGATCCTCTCCACCTAAGGCAGATATCCTCTGAGGAATCAGCAGGTCAGCACCGTACTGTTCTAATGCAGTCAGAGCCTGCTGGAGATATTTGCAAATTAGTTACTCTGACTCTCTCCACATCATTAGCAGTCTTGTGAGCGGCACTGTGCGTGTTCAGCTCTTTCAGATAGATTGGGGGAGACTCTTTAAGGGTTGGTTACAGTTTTAGACTTAAAAGAACAGCAGATACGAGATGAAATGGTTGATTTTATTAAAGCAATAATTTATCAGTTAATGAAAGTTACCATTCCTAAACTAATCCTTACTTATAATGTTCACTTTAAAATATATGAAGGAATGAAATTCTTTTCTCCCAAATAATTTGCTTTCTTCTCTTCATACAGTTCAAAAATCCTTAAAACACAGAAGAGTAAAGCATTTTGGTTATGAATTCCACTATGAGAACAACAATGTAGATAAAAATAAGCCATTACCTGGGGGTAAGTAATTGTTAATAAACAATAAATGCTGGTTAGAAAAAAAGATTTAATATATTAGAAGTACATCATAGCTGAGGACATGTCTCATTTGTCATTTGTAGGTAAACTTTGAAATAGTTGTTTAAATTTAAAACATTTTAATTAGCCAAGTAGTGCAGTTTTGTGTTAAACAATTAGTACATAAAGCTAAAGTTCCTCTTGAACACTATCCTTACTCTCATACTTCTTAGAAGTAGTACTGTTAACAGTTTAGTATATACCAATCCTTTAAAGACGAGTTTACTTTCAAATGTAGATACCTAGAAAGGTCTGTACTAGTTGTTAACATGGAGTAGTGTATTGCCTTCTGTAAGTTATATAATCATATATTACTTGTATTACTCCAACTTGTTCCTTTCCCTTCATGATATGTCCTGGAGATCTTACATAGTTTTTCGTTTTATTGAATGTTCAATAATAGTTTATTCAGTTAGTTCCCTTTTGATCGACATTTAGGTTATTTCTAGTTTTTAGCTTTTACAAGTAGTGCTGCGGTGAGTATCTTCATACACCTCTCTTTATGCACTAAGCAAGAGTTTCTAAGGGAGATTGCTAAATTAGAATTGTGTCAAAGTTATCTTCATTTAAAAATGTTAATAGAGGGCCAGCCTGGTGGTGCAGCCGTTAAGTGCACACATTCTGCTTTGGTGGCCCAGGGTTCACTCATTCGAATCCCGGGTGTGGGCATGGCACCGCTTGACAAGGCATCCCACATATAAGGCAGAGGAAGATGGGCACGGATGTTAGCTCAGGGCCAGTCTTCCTCAGCAGAAAGAGGAGCATTGCAATGCGGCAGATGTTAGCTCAGGGCTAATCTTCCTCAAAAAAAAAAAAAGTTAATGGATACTGACAAATTGCCCCCAAAACAGCTGTGCCAACTTATTCTCACCAGGTGTGCACTCACCCCCTCCCCCCCACCAACATGTGATATTATAAAACTTTTAACTGTATAATTACCTGATTACTAGTGAGGATGGTCATTTGTATTTTCTTTTTCTTTTTTTTTTTTGAGGAAGATTAGCCCTGAGCTAACATCTGCTGCCAATCCTCCTCTTTTTGCTGAGGGAGACTGGCCCTGAGCTAACATCAGTGCCCGTCTTCCTCTACTTTTTTTTATATGCGGGATGGCTGCCACAGCATGGCTTGACAGGCAATGCATAGGTCCACACCTGGCATCCAAACCTGCAAACCCCGGACTGCTAAAGTAGAACATGCGAACTTAACTGCTGTGCCACCAGGCCGGCCCCTATTTTTATTTTCTTTTCTGTGAATTCTTTTTCATATGTTTTGCTAGTTTTTTCTTCTAATGGGTTGTCTAATTCATTAATAAGAATTTACTGTATAATCTGGATATTAATCCTTTCTAGAATTCTTTGTTGGAGTTAAATTTATCTATATTTTTATGGCTTTGGTCTTATTTAAGGGTTTCCCTCCCTCATGAGATAACATTCATGACTCCAATAAAAGTAAGTTAGTTCTACTTTGAGAAGTGTTTTTTTTAAGAGAAATAATTTAAAATAATTAATTTTAAAATACATTGAATAATTAAAAATAAAAAAGAAAGTGGTCAGGCTAATTTTCAGTATAGAATATGGAAAATTTTATCATTTTATTACTGTTTTACAAAATACCAAAATTGTCAGCAAAATTGCTCTTGGACGTTTTATTTGCTAAAATCGGTAAGATAACTTTCAAAGATTCTTAAGAAGGTTTTGTTTATATTTTGCTTTGCTTGTGGTTTTATTGCTGTATTTGGGTCTGACTTCTAAATTAAAGGCTGTATGATTTTTATCATAGTGATTTTTTTTTTTGTTCTTGGGTTAAAACATGCAAAGTAAATATTTTAATATGTTTTATCTTCATGATTAATGACTTCAGGTCTTCCTGACATTTGTGATAGCATTTTGGAGAAATGGTTAAAGGAAGGTTTCATTAAACATAAGCCTGATCAATTGACTGTAAACCAGTATGAACCTGGGCATGGTGAGTGTTTCTTTTTTTTAAATTCCAGTTATATATTTCATAACTCAGTAGATTATGTAACTCTCTAAAATCAGAGGTATTATTTTTTAGCTCAGACTAACTCTTAATGTGCTTATGTGTTTTACTTGTGTTGACTTCAGTTCCTTGCAAATCTGCACAGCGATCTCTTGAGGAGCTTGCATCCCAAAGTGTGAACAGACTGACACAATTGCTATTTGTGATTTTTTTTGTTCCCTCTCAACATTTTATTTAGAGAGGGAGAAGATTGCTTTAACAACAATGGTATAATGGAAGAAACCAAATAATTGACAGATACAGAGAAAAGGCTAATTGGGTGATCTTGCTCTTCTTTCTCTTCTGTTGAGAATGTGGAAGACAATTCTAGGATGACATATTAGTGAAAAATCTTTAGGTTATTGATTTTTTGCACTTGTTAACAGCATCTTCGTCTGATATTTGTAGTAATCAAATGATCTTAAGAGCTTTATTAATGGTAGGAGTTGTAGGTTGTTTTCCCCCCTGCATTTATCATGCTGTATTATGATTGCTTATTTATCTGTCAGTCTTTCCATGGGTCTGTAAGCTCCTTGAGGAAGGAACTGTGTCTTACTAGCTTTATATACTCTCACCGTGTAGCAAGGTTCCTCTCACTTAAGAGGTGCTCAGTTAACATAGATTGAGAGGTTGGTGGAGGCAGCCGTGTCTTAATTATCGATGTGCTTAGTCTTCACACCTGGTTATTGCTTTTGTTCTACAAGTACTTGGGAATCCAGTGTTCAAGAGGAAAAGTGACTTTGTTATTTATCTTTCACTTCTTCTTCTTGGGCTAGGGTTGGGTAAATGTCCTAGTTAAGCAGTGACTCTCAAATCTTGATTTTATTTATTTTTAGTTTTTTATTTATTTTTATTTTTTAAAGATTTTATTTTCCCTTTTTCTCCCCAAAGCTCCCTGATACATAGTTGTGTATTTTTAGTTGTGGGTCCTTCTAGTTGTAGCATGTGGGACGCCGCCTCAGTGTGGCTTGACAAGCGGTGCCGTGTCCGTGACCAGGATCCGAACTGGCGAAACCCTGGGCTGCCGAAGCGGAGCGCGCGAACTTAACCACTCGGTCATGGGGCCGATCCCTCAAATCTTGATTTTAGAATGAAGTCTTAGCATGAAGTTAACGTATTTTTGGTTGAGATTTAGTTTAATTTTTATTTGGTTACAACCACCATAAATGTTTCCTTTTAACTAAAATTATAGTACATTCCTGATTATCAAACAATGTTCTCACCATAATAGTGTGAGGCTATATTTAGAGTCATCTTAAATCTACTAAAGGAAAAATGAAGTGACTTATTATCCTATCTTCCATCTCAGGAATTCCCGCTCATATTGACACACATTCTGCTTTTGAGGATGAGATCGTTTCTCTCAGTTTGGGGTCAGAGGTAAATGTTCAAACCTTTTTACTAGCTACCAAAAAATGTCTTATACAATACCCTTTCTTGTAGGATTTCCCACATTTCTTAGTTCAAATGAGTTAAGGTTTTAAAATGAAAAAGTAAAGGCACCATTAGCACTTTCATTTCTTACAGAAGTGAAATTATCACTCCCTCTTCTTTTAGATGTACAGAGTTTTATGTATCAGCTCATCAGATGCCAGGAAAAGCCCTGTAATTTAAATTTTTACACATTTTACTTTTAGAAGTTGAATAAAATCCAGACTTCCCTTGACAACAATTTACTGAGGCAGCATTGCCGTCTAGTGGCCAAAGATAGTAGCTGCAGGCTGTAGAAAAAGGAAACAAAACTAAAATCTAAGTGTTTGGAATTTTGATAAACTTTGTCACATATATTACCTGATTCAGTACCTTCAAAAACTTTGAGCAGCAGAGGATAATATCCTTATTTTGACAGATGAGGAGTAAGAGGTTCATGTTTATTCACTGACTTATGTCTATAGCTGCAGTTTACCCGGACTGCTAAAGCTGTCAGAACATGATTTAAAGTGATCCATGCAAACTGCAGATAGAATTTTAGATAGAAATCAGAATTTAAATCTAGAAGAATCTGTAAAATATGAGGTCACCTAATTTAACTAGAGCTTGCTTCAAAATCTGATCTTGTTCCTGGAGGCAAATATACTATTTACTAGTATTTTTTATATTTTCATAGTTCCCGTCCAAGCTTTGGCTTTTTTACCTTTACTGGGCTTGTGTGATCATGTTGATGCTGTGACTAGAGATTTAGTGCTGTTTGTTTGATAAGACAAAACCATCTTATCAGCTGCCTATGTGGGTTCCTATTACATGCTTTGAAAAATAATGAGGATGGGAAGGAAAAAAAAAGAGCTCTTCTCTGTCTAGTCTGTTTTCATTTTACCTCTTATCCTGGCTTGTAGCTTTAGGGGACCAGTAAAAAGCATCCTTGTCTTTTCCTCTCAATTGTGAAACCAATTGAGAAATGAGACAAAAGGTCAAATAGAGATCAGAGTGTCAACTTAACTACTGAGAAAACATGGAAGCATGTGGCTCTAGATCTGTAGCCACGTGGACTTCACCTCTGAATTAGAGGGCATATTGTCCTTTTTACTGGCACAGACAGACAACTGGAGACCTCCTCCATAGGGCATGAAGAAGCATATACGAGATTCTGCAAACCAGCTGGATCTGAAAAGAGACTCAGCCCTGCGTTCTTTCCTGGGGAGTTAGCAGTGAAGGAGTGGAGATGTGTTGTTCTTACACTGTTAGTGCCTTGGAAATTCCCTCCCCTCCTAGGGAAATATGAGGAATGGGGACTCAGTGTTCCTCCAACATCCCACAAGGTCATCATGGAGTTTTTAATTAAAAGTTGTAAGGAAGGGAAAACTTGCCCTTTAGTTGCACTGAAAATCTGCTGTAGCCATTATCTCCATTTGGCGTCTCTGGAGGCATATAATTTTTAGCTGCTAATTTGAGTGATGGAGTTTGTGGTTAAAGCCGTCTTTGTAATAGCGGGCAAGCATGCATAAGTTATGACAAGACCAGTAGATTTTCTTATAAAAGATAGCTTATAAGGGGAAGTGAATCTTTGTAATTAAAAAAAAAAATGTCTACTAAACATTTAAGTTTATCACGCTATTTAAAACAGTCTGCTATATTTGGGGCCTTTTATTTCATCTGTAAAATGGGATTAATAATACCTCCTGCCTGGCTGAAGGATTGGGATGGGAATAAAATGAGTTAATGAATGTGAAAATGTTTTTCAAACTCAGAGCAATCCACACATGTAAAGGCTTGTTAAAGTATGCTGCTTCTTGGGCTCCTTACTTGAAGGCCTCACTTCTGTACCAAAGGGACATGTTCCCCTGGCCTTGAAATAGGATTTCAAGTGGTAGCTAGAAAGATGGCTTTCTTCTTTTCTTTTTGCGTTACCCACCGTTGCACCCTGTGCTGTTCTGTTTTGTTTTTGATGCTGTGTAATCACTTAAATTCTCTCCTAGACCTAGAATCTGGGGGGCGTAGTTTTGTCTCTCTTTATTTTCTCATCCTTGACATCTTTCATTGTTTTAAGAAATTTACTGTAGTTTCGACTCCAGCTTCCATTTCATTGTAATAATTTGTTAGTGGCACCATTTTTTTTTTTTTTTTTTTTAGCGTGTGTTTTGTTTGTTTCTCTCTCCTTGGCTAAAATCCTCAAGGTTATACTTTAACTTTTTACTTTCATCTCTTTCCCAGAAAATTTCTGAGATCTCTTAACTCTTAAATGCTCTGACACAAAATGTTCCCATGAGGTATTCTTAACTGTTACATAAATCTTACTTCAATGCTCTATCTTTATGACTACCTGATCGTATTCTTCTTAAAACTCTTATGGTTCTTCTAAAAAATATTGTAAATTTCATAGTGAACGAAAATTGTCTTTATTTTTTCACATGTATTAGTTTTGCCTCTACAACTAGATTGTAAATCTTCTATGGTTGTATGCCTCCAAAAGTACTACAGATACCCATACATAGGTTATATGATATGTGTCTGTTAGGATGCTTTTAGCTGCAAACAATAGCAGAAAACCCAATTAAAAATGATTATGCCACAAAAACAAGTTAATACCTCATATAGCAAGATGTTTTAAGGAAGGCTGGTTCCAAAAGTTTTAATTTGTTGGCTTAGCTCAGTGATTTCACCAAGGAGCCAAGATTTTTCCATCCCAAATGCTCACTGCTCCCTTACCTGAGGACTGGCTTAGGGAAATAGCCAACAAGGGGTCGTCGGATGCATCAGGACATGTGAGAATAATATACACCCTCTGAAGTAAAGTAGGCTTTTGCTTTTAAGTTACTCCTTCTCTGATAGGTTTGTCCTGCTGTAAAATATGTGGCTTTGGTTGGCCATGCATGTTTTGAGATATATCCTTGACATAAACCTCCTTGTGATAATGAACTAGTAATGTTGTTAGACAAATAATCAGTTCAGCAGTACCAAAGACTTGGTCAGTTAAGGGTGAAAATGACCATTTAATGTGCATCTACTTAAAGCCAGAACTAAACTTTTATTGTAAATAAAATAAACAATTTTTTTGATTAAGGTTTACTTGGAAAAATGAAACTAAAAATTATGAAGATAGTTAAAAAAATTTTTTTATTTAGCACCTTTAGATTATATTTCAACTATGTACTACCTTTTATTTATTTATTTTTTATTATTATCTTTTTTGAGGAAGATTAGCCCTGAGGTAACATCTGCTGCCAATCCTCCTCTTTTTGCTGAGGAAGATTGGCCCTGAGCTAACATCTGTGCTTGTCTGCCTCTACTTTATATGTGGGATGCCACCACAGCATGGCTTGATAAGTGGTGCTAAATCCGTGCCCGGGATCCAAACCAGTGAACCCCAGGCCGCCGAAGCAGAGCACGTGAACTTAACTACTATGCTACCAGGCTGGCCCCTGCACTAACTTTTAGAACAAAGAATGAGTCATATGAGCTTTGTTTTGGTATTATTTTTCTGATAAAAATGTGATAGTATGATAAAAATTCCTCTGGTTAACTTTTATAGTTTGAATATAAAGAGCCTTTTTTTTTCCAAAAAAATTATTGAAGTCTTATCAGTTTTTCCAAGAACCTCTCTTACTCCTTTGATATCCAAATTATTTCATTTTGAGGTACCTATTGTGTATCATTGTTGTTTTCTTTTCTCTTCTTCAGTTGTGACATTCCTGACTCTGCCGGAGCTTCAAATGTTAGGTGGCTTTGCATGTGTTTTAAGTGGCTCTGCGGCATTTCTTTCATCAACTTCGGGAAGTCTGTCTTTTGCAAGAATTGTGGTTTCAGTTGTTTTGTATTTGCATTGCATTGGATAATATTTATAGGATCAAGATTCACTGAAAGCCTGACAAGGGGTTACTTCAGTGGGCAGAGATAGCTGCTGGTATTGAACAGAGAAATATTGGGGCAAATCCTAATTTTATAAGAAGTTGGTTCATCAGTAAATATTTCTTATTATGATGACTTCTGCAACTGAGTGACCTGGGTAATTGGGCGTTTGGTTCGTGAAGTGAACATTGACATTCAGCAGGCATCTGTTGAATGTCTGCTAGAGGGCTATATCTTCCGTGATATTACCTGTTCTCTCTCCAGGCTCATGCTTTCAGCAAATAGTTATTGAGTCCAGCTTGATATCCTGAAATAGAGTATTGAATAAAAATGTTTTGTGAAATGTCTTGAGCTGCCCACTTGTTCTATTGCCAGCTGAATGGTTTTGTAGCCCCCTTGGGTGTTTTTCAACCTGGTATCTGTGTAGTTTGCCCCAGAGATGTTCAGTTCTCATTTGTCAGGAATGACCCACCGGGGTACTTCTCTTAGGAGTTTATTGCTTTAACGGACAAATGTTTCATCATTTTCTGATCTTCAAACAAACTGGGGAAAAAATACCAAAGATATTTTCTTTACGGAGCTTAAAACAACATTCTGGACTCTGGGTATATTGACATCCTCTCCAACCTCAAATTCAGTCCTTAAATTTACATATATAAGCAATATTTACAGCCTCAGAAGCCAAACAGTTTCTTCTTCCCATTTTAATCTTGATTCAAGGCCCAAGACTTTGTTCTTATCTAAGAGTTCTTGGAATATTTACATTTTGGAAGTTCTGTCAAATGGATTGTTTGTACTGTGCAGTTCCTTTCTCCCTTCTCTCATCCTTTATAGCGCATTTATGATATTTTCCATCATCTCAGTAGTGCCCTCAGCATTAAAAGGATAGTAATAGGCCATCCTAGTGGGTGTGTATTTCTGCATTTGCGTGTGTGTGTGTGTGTTTGTGTTTGTGTGTTTGTATGTGTGTGCTTTGTATTCGTAGCCATGGTACTTCTGTCTGGCTGTGTATGTTGATGTAGATGTGGAAAGAGCATAACTCTCACATGGGATATTTAGTTGCATCATAGTACAACTAGCATGGCATTAGGCCAAATCTTCATTTTTCTTTTAATCCAACCTGTCTCTAACATTCACAACTTCTGTGGACAAGTAGATCTACTGGTTTGTGGGCTGGAAATAAATGCTATATCTTATTTGATCAAGTTCGTTTTTGTACATTGAAGTCTATTTTCACTTTTAAGCATTTTCTCTACCAACTTCTGTTCTGAAGCTCTCCTATTTCTGCATAATTTTCTTATCTTTCAAGATCTGTTGGAAGCCAAAATTCTCTTTTGTGTAAATTGGGCAAATGAGATTCTCCTGACAGTTCTTTAAGCGAACTCTTTATCTCCTTTAAATGGAGGAAGGTCTCCTTTATTGCTGCCCTTACAATAAGGATAATGGCAGAGAGATATGCCTATTTCAGCCAGCAATCTGCTAATAGAATCTGTTGCACAGTGTGACATCATAAAATAGAACATTTTGCTATATTTGGAGCCTTCAGGGTACTGATTCTTCTATCTTTGCAATGAGAATTTGTGCATTTACTTTGCAGCAAGACAGCAGCGTTGTATCACTCCAGGTATATTGTAACTAGAATAAAATTTGTCAACTAAGTGCAGAAAACTACAGTAGAAGCCCGTTCAGGAGATGTAGTTGGCACCAGTAGTTGGCTATTAATTGAAAAGTCACTTAAGTTGGGGAATAATAATAATAAAAGATACATATATATTGCAAACATTTTATTTTAACTTACATATAAAATTCACTCACCAATATTTTGATGTAGGGCCTTTCTTTCTTTGAGAGTCCACAATCTGCCTTGTCTTCCAGTTTTCATTTCTTTAAAATGAAGCAAAAGCTTAAAGGCGTCTAATGAAACCATCTGAGTATAGAGTTTTATGTTTTAATGTTTTTTCCCCCCAAGATTTTATTATTGACTTATCACATCTGTTACAACAATTCTAATTTTGTTCACTTTCATTGACTTTTTTAATAACATTGAACTTCGTTTATATAGAGAAAAGCCTGTCTTTTCTTATTCTATTTTCACTGGTTTATGTAATATTTAATTAAATTAAATAATTGCTGGAACAAATGTAGCTGGCACAAAGAGGTTTGGGAACGCACAGCTGACTTGTTGAGCATATAGCTGAACTGCTGAGAACAGAAGTGCACGAACATGTTAGCTGCCTGTGATCAACAGACACGCAGGGCGTGAGTGTGCTTTACAGAAGAAATCAGGCACATTGGGTGGTGAAACGGATGTCTGTTAAAAGAGCTTTTATTTGTGTGACCAACATTGTCTCAGGCAATGTGGGAGATACAAAAATATTTTCAGGCTTAATTTTGTCCCCCCTCAGATTTTCAACCTAAATATTCAATTCTGTAAAAAACATTTCCTCTTTTCTAAATCAAAATTCGTTATCTTTTTCTTCAGCCATTTACCACCCACTGCTATTCTCGCATACAAAACAAAACAAAACAAAACAAAACAAAACAAACTTGCTCTTCCTGGGTTTCCTGTTGTGGTTAATTGTCCACTAATTGATCAATTTAGAACCTGGGAAATATTCTTGACATGTATTTTTAAGATTATGAATTTTGCCCTCGAGTACTAAGCAGTACTAACTGCATCCCATCGTGTTTTTTAAAAAACAGCTTTATAGAGGTGTAATTGTCATAGAGTAAATCGCACATATTTAAATAGACACTCATGAAAACTTCGCCACACTCAAGATAATGAGCATATCCCTCATCCCCAAAAGTTTCCTTGTCTCCCCTCTTCCTCAACACCTTAGATTACTTACTATTTTCTAGAGTTTTTTATACAGGAATCATACAATATATTTGCTGTGTGGCTTCTTTTACTCAACATAATTATTTGAGATTCATTCCAAGTCTAGCTTAATTGGTATCTTTACTTTCTTGCTGGACAAGAGAAGAACTTTAGAACACTTTAACTCCATTACACCCTTCTAATTTATGTGCTGTTATTATTGTGTATTTCAATTTTCTTCAGTTTTTTAGATAGTTCTTTGATTTATACAGTCAGTGTTCATTTAGACATATTTAACCATTTTCTTTGCTCTTCTTTCTTGTATCTTACACATTCCATCTAGGATCATTTTTCTTTTGTATAATGTATAACCTTTAAATTTCCTTTAGTCCAGCTCTGCTGTTGGCCAACTCTGTTTTATTTTTGGTCAGCAAGTGTCTTTATTTCACCTTCATCCTTCAAGGATGTTTTCACTAGGTATAGAATTCAAGATTGGCAGTTATTTTCTTTCAGCATACTAAAGATTTCTTTTACCCTCTTCTGGCTTACATTATTGCCTTTGTTACCTTTGAAGGTGACCTTTGTTTATTTCTCTGGCTTCTTTTAAGATTTTTTTTTAATCTTTCTTTCTTTTTTTTTTTTTGGTGAGGGAGATTGGCCCTGTGCTAACACCTCTTGCCAGTCTTCCTCTTTTTTGATTTTTGTTTTCTCCCTGAAGCCCCAGTACATAGTTGTATATCCTAGTTGCAGGTCCTTCTAGTTCTTCTATGTGGGATGCTGCCTCAGCATGGCTTGATGAGCAGTGTATAGGTCTGTGCCCAGTGTCCGAACCAGTGAACCCCGGTTTGCCAAAGTGGAGCACGTGAACTTAACCACTATGCCACTGGGCTGGCCCCAAGTTTTTTTTCTTTATCTTTCATTTCCTGTAGTTTTATTTTGATGTGCCTGATTATTCTGTCTATTTTGGTAGGTTTGTTTATTCTGCTTGAGATTCATTGGGTTTCTTGAATCTATGGATTGGTTTTTTCCATCAATTTTGGAAAACTCTCAGCTATTATCTCTAGATTTTGGCCTCTGTTCCATTCTGTCTCTTTAGCTACCTTTTCTCTATGTCCTTTATTTCACTTAGCCTGTCTTCTGATTTTCTGTCTTTTGTCTCTCGTGCTTTACTCTAGTTTCTTCTGTCACTACATCTTTCTTCAACCATGTCTGATTTATTAAACTCATTCATCGATGGCCTAATTTCAGTCATGGTGTTTTTCTATTTTAGAATATCTGGTTTTTATTCAAATTTACAATGTCCTTTATTATTATTATTATTATTATTATTTCCATTTCAAGCTTAGCATTTATATCTTTGAACATGGTAAGCATGTTTGTTTTGTTGCCTGTATCTGATATTTGAATATCTGAGGTTCTTGTGGTTCGTTTCTGTTATCCCTGGTAGATTCTCTTCTTCCAGAGCAGATACTGTGATTTATTCTGATTCAGAATTCTGGAATGAAGGCTAGTTTTCTGTATTTATAGAAAGCTTACAGGCAGTTATGATATTTAGTTAGGATTTTGAACCATTGAGTTACAAAATACTGAAATGCTATATCGATATAGTATCAACTCCAAAGGCAGCAAGATTTCAGATTAATCTTTCAGACAAAGAATAAATAGAAATGAAATAATATAGGCCTCAATGACAGCTCTAATCATCAGTTAATTAAATAATCCAATTCAGTGCTAGAACCTGAAAAAGGTAAAGCCTGTGTGTATTGCTTCCAGATCCTTACGTGTTTACCCTGAGACTGGATTCAGCACTGGACAAGTCAGGAGACTTGGGTTCCAGATTATTCCTATTTGTAACTTTTAATGGACCATGGAGAAATCAGTTCATTTCTGTGCTGTCTGTCATAAATTGAAGTTGGCATATAATTCTTGAATTTTAATTGTCCTAGGGAGTTGATAAGCATTTAAAAATAATAATAGCAGCTACTGTTGCTTTCGCTCTTATCACCAACACTACCATGACCATGATCATCACCACCAGGAGCCACCTATTCTTTTTTTTGGTGTATGTCTTGTAGTTGTTTTTTAAAAAAAATTTTTTGAGACATAATTGACATATAACATTATATTAGTTTCGAGTATACAACATAATGATTTCATATATGTATATATTATGAAATGATCATCACAATAAGTCTAGTTAACATCTATCTCCACACATTGTTACAAATTTCTTTTTTTCCTTGTGATAAGAGATTTTAGGATCTCTCTTAGCGTATTTCATATAGTCAATACAGTATTATTAACTATACTTACCATGCTGTATGTCACATCACCAGGACCATCTTGTTTTATAACTGGAAGTTTGTATCTATTGGCTACTTTCACCCATTTTGCCCGCCCTCCACCTGGCACCTTTGGCAACTGCCAGTCTCTTTTCTGTATTTATGAGCTCAGTTTTTTTTTTAGATTTCACATATAAGTCAGATCATATTGCGTTTGTCTTTTTCTGTCTAACTTATTTTATTTAGCTAATGCCCTCAAGGTCCATCCACGTTGTCACAAATGGCAGAATGTCCTTTTTTTTCCCCCTGAGGAAGATTTGCCCTAAGCTAATAACTGTTGCCAATCTTCCTCTTTTTTTGCTTGAGGAAGATTAGCCCTAAGCTAATATCTGTGGCAGTCTTCCTCTATTTTGTATACGGATCACTGCCACAGCATGGCTGATGAGTGGTGTAGGTCCACACCTGGAATCTGAACCCACGAACCTGTGCTGCTGAAGCAGAGCATGCTGAATTCAACCACTAGGCCAGGGGGCTGGCCCCAAGATGTCCTTCTTTTTATAGCTGAATAATGTTCCACTGTGTGTTTGTGTGTATATCTATCTATCTATCTATCTATCACATTTTCTTTATCCTTTCATCCATCGATTGACACTTAGGTTGCTTCCATATCTTGGCTATTATAAATAATGCTGTTATGAACATGGGGGTGCAGATATCTTTTCAAGTTACTCTTTTCATTTCCTTCATATAAATATCCAGAAGGGGAATTGCTGGATCATATAGTAATTCTGTTTTTAAGTTTTTGAGGAACCTCCATACTGTTTTCCATAGTGGCTGCACCAATTTACACCACCAACAGTGCACAAGGGATCCATTTTCTCCACATCCTTGCCAAGACTTGTTATTTCTTGTCTTTTTGATGATAATGATTCTAAGAGGTGTTAGAATCATCACGATGAGATATCATCACGTAGCAACTACCTATTCTATACTAGGCCTGTAGTAGGTACAATAGTAAATGAGTTTTTCCTTATGTAGTGCAATCCAGGGCCTCAGGGTACTTCTGGATGTATCGTCTTTTGTAGAGAGACAGAAAACTCTGTTTTATTAAAAAAGTTCAGAGTTCTTCTTCTCCTCCACAATAGACTAATTCTCTCACAATGTGGTGGGATTCCATATTTGTAAATCCGAGGAAAGTATGTAAACGTACATTTTTGACATAGTTGTATTTCTTTGTAAATAGTTTGTAGCTTCATTCTTGTTCTTTGCAATTGTGTCTGTCTCCCTTTTCCCTTCTCTCCTTTTCCACTTGTCCGAACATGGTAGTCATGGCCATGATGAGGTATGTAGAATCACTTGTTTGCTATTTAAAATAAACAGCAAACTCTTAAATCATTTAGGTCAGTGAAAACGTTAGTGCAACTACAGAAGATTTATATTGGGCAGGCTATGGGAAACAGGTGGATTTCTCTGTATTCTGCTAAATTCTCAGCTATGGAATATTTTCTCGAGTTCAATGTAGTAAAATCTATCCTCTAAGCTTTCATCATTCTCTGTGAATCACACATCATTCTTCACATCAGATTTTCTCTTATCTCTATACTCTTCAGGGTTTCAAAAGGTTAATGATCTCAGCCTATTTCTAACCAATAAGGATCAGGATCAAGTTTGTCTTTTTTCTCAGAAGTGTTCCCAATGACAGGATACTCTTCATTTTCTCGTTTAGCCAACATGGAGATGTGTTTATTTCTTCATGTACTGTCTGTCACGAATCTTATCTTTACTTGAATCATAGAGTGATAGCTGTATCTGGGGTTTCCATTCTATTGTATTTTGACTGTGGAAAGGTTTTTATAAGATCAGAATGTCTAGGGTTTTTGTTTGCTTGCTTTGAACTGAACGTTATCCTCAGTCGTGCCCCATGAGCTTGCTGGGAGCTTGATCTTTATTGACTCTCCCATCTCAGAAGATAAAGAAAATAGGTAGAACCAAAACAATAATCGGAAAAAGCTCCTGTGGAGCAAAGCTGTCACTTGGCAGAATGATTCAGCAGTTTTAGGGGAGCATTATTGGTTACGAGTCCTTAGTGAATTGTTTTAAAAATCTTGTTTTCATCTTTTCACAAGCTTTGTTTAGTTAAGATACAGATACTTTAAATAAAATGATATTGATGATACTTTATGATGGAATGTTTCAAGAAAAGTTATATTTTCATAGAAAATGTTCATTTAATTTTATAAATAAAATTTATTTCCTCAAATAGAAAAAAACTGTACTCTTACATTATATGCCTGTGAGATAATAGAAAATATATATACTGGTCTTTGCCCCTGGTTCCTGGCACAGAGCTCCTAAAACCCTTGTAATTTCCTAAGTGATAAGAGCATCTTTTGTTCTAATATTTGGTCTTTCACCCTGGTTCCTGACACACAGTTTCTAAATCCCTTAGAATTTCCTGGGTGATAGCAGTGTCTTTTGTTCTAATAAGATGACTCTTGGTGGGCTCCTGGCTGGGGGCTGGTCACTAGAAAGACCGAGCAATTATTAGAAGCTTCAAATTTTCAGTCCCACCTCCCCATTCTCCAGAGAGAGGAGAGGAGCTGGAAATGGAGTTAATAATTGATCTTGTCTACGTAGTGAAGCCTCCATAAAAATCCCACTAGTATGAAGTTTGCAGAGCTTTCAGGTTGGTGAACACTTGAGGTGCTGGGAGAGTGGCACGCCCAGAAAGGGCATGCAAGCTCCACGCCCTTTCCCACATATCTTGCGGTAATGCATATCTTCCATCTGGATGTTCATCTGTATCCTTTATTGTATCCTTTTATAATAAACTGGTAAACAGTAAGTAAAACTTTTCCTGAGTTGTGTGAGCCTCTATAGTAAATCAGTAGTGATCATTAATAATAATCAATTAATATTCCGTACATTTGCTAACATAATTCCTATAACATTTGGCTTATTTATCTATTTATTTATTTTTAAAGATTGGCACCTGGGCTAACAGCTGTTGCCAATCTTCCTTTTTTTTCTTCCAAAGATTGGCACCTGGGCTAACAACTGTTGCCAATCTTTTTTATTTTTTTTTTCTGCTTTATCTCCCCAAACCCCTGCTGTATACAGTTGTATATCCTAGTTGCGCGTCCTTCTAGTTGTGGGATGTGGGACGCCACCTCAACGTGGCCTGACGAGCGGTGCCATGTCCGCGCCCAGGATCTGAACCCTGGGCCGCTGCAGTGGAGCGCGCGAACTTAACCACTCGGCCATGGAGCCGCCCCTGGCTTATTTAGTAGTATATTTTTTTCCTTGAAACTTGGCTTGTATATTTTAGAACGAGTGTTTCCAAATTAATTAGTGTCGTGTTCATACTTCTTTTGTTAGTTCTAATCATTTGTTTAAACTGAAATTTCCCTATTTTAAGATCATTACTCTCTGTTGATAGGAGAGAATGTTTGAGTTTCACAAATATATCTGTGTTGTGTATTTGAAAACATGTTGAATATTAATTAGCCAGAAATTATAACCTCTAGGTGGGCAGAGAACATGTCTCATTCACCGTTGCAACCTTTGATGCCTCACGCAATGATTAATTAGTATTTGTCTGATGAATGAATTAGAGTTTAGTCTCTTGGAATATTTTCCCATCAGCAGTTTTCATCCAGATAGTTTTTATTCCTTTAAACCATAAGTGATTGTCTCTCATAAGATAATTAATAAATATGCACATTCTTTCCTATATGTGGATCTTAGTGTCTAGTCAGAAAATTGAAACCTGTCTGTATTAGTTTAAAAATGAGCCACACTGGATTTTTTCTCCCCTTTCATCAACACTTTATTATTATTAAAAGTTACATACAGAAAAGTTGAAAAAATTGTTCAGGGAATAGCTGTATATCTACCACCTAGATTCTGTACTTAACATTTTGTTTGTTCTATCAAATATCTGTCCTTCTGTACATCCTCTGTCTATCTGTCCATCTTTTATTTATACATTTCAGAGAAGTTGCAGGTATCAGTACACTTCACCCCCAAAACTTCAGAATTCATCTACAGTGTTTATAAATAGAATGCTTTTGGAGTGTGACTATTTGAAATTATATGGGTTATTTGGAATGGTTAATTGCTGGAAAATTAAGTTCTATCATCTTACTTTATTTTCCATACTGAGATTGGAAGGGCAGATGAGAAAGGGAAAAAACCCAGCTTAGATCTGTATAATTCTTTATAGTTTACAAAGAATTTTCCTGTGCATTATCTAATTTGATCCATTATTACTAATAATAATAGTAGCTAACAGTTCCTGAAGGCTTGCTTTGTGCCAGGTGCTGTGCTAAGTTTACCTTTAATGGAAGTACTATACTAAATTCTGTTTATCCCACTGATAATTGGTTGTCATATTTATTTTTCAAATGGATTGATTTGTTCATTTAAAGAAATATCAGCCCTGTGACATGTCTCTTAAATTCACATTTGTCAGCTACTGCTATATTTAGACTGAAGTCTTCGGTATTTAGGTTCCTGAGGATAAAAATATTTTCTTGGTGTTGTGTCTTTATAGGTTGCTATTCATAATAATATTTGAGCTAACTTAGGAAGAGTTGCTGAAAATGTTCCTGTGTTTTCTGATTATCTCTTATATCTCAGTTCCTAATATCTAAAATGTTGCATGACTTTAAAGGCAAAATGGATTCTACAAGAATCCGTATGTAATAGTTATTTCTTCTTGGATTATTAATAAATTATTAATGTTCTATGAATAATAATAGCTACTATCTTTTGTATTTACTATGTGCCAGATACTGTGATTTCTATCCATTATATATTTAATTCATCTAACAATCCTGTAAGAGTTGAGGAGACTAAGGCGCACAGCGGTTAAATGGCTTATCCTGGGTCACATGGCTAGTAAATGGAGAGCCAGGATATGAATGTTTCAGCTCCTAAGTCCTTGCATTTGCTCAGAACCCTAGTGTTTTGTGTAGTATTTATGATCCTCAGACCACCTGCATCATAATTTCCTGGGGTGATTGTTAGAAATGCAGATTCCTGAGCCTCGCCCTAGACCAGCTGAGACTCTCTATGCATGAAGTATGTTTTCTGGTCATTCAGTCCATTCTAATGTGCACTAAAGTTTGGGAACCACTGTGCTGTGCTGTTCTCTAAGCATTATCACGTTTTAATCCCTGTCAGCCTAGAAAGATAGTCAGAATCAATGAATTGTTCTTTTCCTTGGACTACATGACATTTTGGATCGATCTTTATGCTTTTGTCTTCATTTCAAGATTGTCATGGATTTTAAGCACCCAGATGGTGTCACTGTGCCAGTTATGTTGCCTTGTCGGAGTTTGCTGGTGATGACTGGAGAATCTAGATACCTTTGGACCCATGGGTATGTATTGAAATGACCTTGATGACGGGTGAGAGTTCTCATTCTTTTCTGCCTGAGCCGCCCGAACCATGCCCCATCCTGCACATTGAGGCTTCTGGGATTAAACTCCCAGGGACATCTCTGGCTTTTTCTTTCTTTTTTTTTTTTTTTAGTATTAGCCTTTTATTTTGAAAATAATTTAAATTTGAAGAAAAGTTACAAGCATAGTACAGTGAACTCCCTTCACCTTTCACCTAGATTTACCAGTTGTGAGCATTTTGCCTGTGCTTATTTCTTTCTCACATGTTACTGTCATTATTATTATTGCTGAGTCATTTGAGAATAAGTTGCAGACTACCATCTCTCTTTACCCCTTACTTGCTTCATTGCATATTTCCTAAGATCAAGGACATTCTCCGTATAAGGAGTTGGCAAACTGCGGCTCCTGGCTAAATTCAGCCCTTAGCCTATTTTTATACAGTTCTTGAGCTAAAAACGGTTTTACAGTTTTAAATGGTTGTAAAGAATAAAAATAAAAACAACAAAAAATATGTGACAGAGACTGTATGTGGCCCTCTATGCTTAAAATATTTACTGTCTGGTCCTGTTACAGAAAAAGTTTGCCAACCCCTGTTCTATGAAACTGCAGTGCAATCCTCAAATTCAGGAAATTCAACATTGAGAAAATACTCTGATCATACTCTTACTCAATCCAGCTACAGATTTTGCTAGTTGAACTTCATAGTACTGTCAACAAAAAACCAGAGCCTGACAGTATAAAGCAGCAAAGCCAGATTTTACTCAGGAACTGTTGCAATAGGGGAAAGAGACCTCAGTATTGAACTGGGCTCAATTTCAGATACAACAAGGAAAAGTGGGGATTTATAGCCAAGGAGCCTGGGGTTGGGGGTGGGGCAGTGTTGGTGGATGGAAAATTACTAAGAGGAAACATCAGTCGTGAGCGGGGGATCTGGCTAAACCTACTACAGGATTCTTGTTGAAGGCAGACCAGGGTGATCAGACATCACCTGGGGGATAGTGGTGGATGAGGAATTTGGTCAGATATCAAGGATGATCAGATATCAAGGGTGGGACTTCTGGCTCAACTGATTTAGCAGGATTCTTGCTAAAACTGGGTTCTTGGAGGACATGCCCAAGGATGGGGCCTCGCTGGGTTTGGAGGAGCCTGACTAAAGTTTGGTCAAGGAGAGAATCTTTGTCAGGATGTCACGGTAAGTTTTCCCTCTGATCTAGAATTTGGTCCGTGATCCTGCATTACATTTAATTGTCAGTTCTCTTTAGTCTTCTTTTTTTTTTTTTTTTTTTTTGAAGAAGAAAATGTTTTTATTAATCACAACATGAAATTGACATGACATCCCATCAGAACTGAACCAGGATAAATAATGCTATTATAAAATTTACATTTCTCACATCTATTTCAGAGGAAAATATTACACATTAGGGCTCTTCTAGGTTTTATGGAGTGATTTCAGTAAACCTTTCTTTAATAGTAAATAGCAATTAACATATATTCTCAAACTGTGCTAAGTAGTTAGAAAGGTGACTATAAAATCTATAATGACAACAACTGGCAGGATTAGGACGGTTTTGTTAAACATTAAGAACCACATTTCTATTTTAGCTGTTGCATCAATGCACCATTTTCATTGGTAAGGCAACTGCTTGCTGTGAGTGCCACGATGATTAGCAAGTTTCTTAAGTGACACTTTATTAATCAAGACTCAAATGAGTTTCCTTTCCCAATTTTGCTCTCTTTTGGAGCAGAAACAAACAGCTTTGTCTTTTGTATATAGGGAGGATGATTATTAAGAATAAGTTTTTAGAATACTTCCAGTTTTTAAAACAACAAGGCTTCTGAATAACTTCTCAAACCTACCTTTCCATTTTTGTGCACAACTTGATAAACATACATTTGATCTGTATTGTAGCAATTTCTTCTATCCAGTATATTTTGCCCTCAATGAAGGTTAAAGTTGTGGTTTCAAACAATGTCTACATATAAAGCATCTTTAAATAAGGAACAGATTTTTTTTCCACTTAATCGCCTGTGAAAGGTAATTTGAACATACACATATATATGCTTGCATACATACGTGTGTCTATGTATTTCTTTAAGTAAGTTACTTTCACCATTAGAATAAAACTAGACTACAGGGACAACTCTGTGGAGACAGTCTGGTCTTCCTCTGAGGTCCTTTGAAGCGCCTAGGGTGAGGCAGGCAGGTCCAGTTCGCTGAAGGAGGTGATGAGGCTGTAGTAGGTCTTCTCATCATCCGTTAAGCCCGCGTTACCAGGTCTCACCACCACGGCTACGTGCACATCCGCTTCCTCCGCAGCACTGGCCTCTAGAGTTACGTCTGTCAGAAACAAGATGTTGTTGGTCGAGCACCCAATGCTGTCTGCAATCTTTCGATAACTCTCACTCTCCACTTTGTGTCCAATCTTGGTATCAAAGTGACCATCAAAAAGCTCAAGAATATCTCCCTCTGTAGAATGCCCAAATAAGAGTTTCTGTGCCTCTACACTCCCTGAAGAATAGATATACACCTTCATTCCGGCCTCTCTCCATTTCCTGACGGCTGGAACTACATCTTCAAAGAACTCTGCCTTCATGCGCCCCGCTGTGAACGCTGCCCTCCATATGTGGCCCTGCAGCTGCTTCAGCGCCGTGGTCTTTCGGTCCAGAGACATCTGCCAGCACACATTATCCACCACGGCCTGGATCACCTGTTGCAGGTCAGCCGCCCCATTGTCAGACACAGCAGGGATTGGGACAGCCCCTTCCAGGTGGGAGTCCTCTTCAGCCTGTCTCCTCAAAAGACCGACATCCTCCTGGCACTCCTCTTCTTCCCAATGTGTCTGCAGATACTCTTTAACATTTTCTTTGATGTAAGGAAATAAAATGTCCTTCACGAAAGCAATCGGGGTTGTGGTACCTTCGATATCTAACAGGATCACAGTGACTTCGGCGGGCACCGAAAGCACGACCATTTCCCCACCGGATGCGACCACCCGAATCGGCCTACTGGTAGGGAGCGCGGAGGGCGGCGCCGGCTGCGCCCCAGCACCGTCCGGGGCCTCCGACAGCCCCGCGGCAATCTCGGAGCGGGAAACCGCGCGTGGCCCGAAGCGCGAAGGGAGACCACCTCCGCGCCCCTGGGAGCCGAGAGGGCGGCGGCGGCGGCGGCGGCGGCACCGGGGCCCGGAACTGGCGAGCCGCCGGGGCCTCTCTTTAGTCTTCTTAAATGTGAATCAATTCCTCAACTTTTCTCTGTCTTTCATGATATTGACACTTTTAAGGAGACCAGTTGTTTTATAGACTGTCCCTCAATTTGAGTTTGTTTGATTGAATCTAATCTGAAAGAAATGGATTATACATTTTTATAGGAATTCATCTTTAGCCTTTTGAGAAGGGAGCCACACACTGCTAAAATTTGCATATGTTGTCACTAAATATTGCTGAGTTCTGTAATTAATACTATCCTGCCTGGAAGTTTTAGCTGACAGATTTTTATAAGAAGTCAAGGAAATGAATGTGTAAATGAATTTGTAACCTGTCCTGAATGTGAGCCATAAAAACAGATGGCCAGATTTTGTACACTGAAGCTTAAATTTGCCTGATTTTTTTTTTATGGCCATTTAAAATATTTCACTTACCGTACATGAAAATGATGATGTGATCCAATGGTTTGAAGTATTCCTGGAATTTTGAGAATATTCATTTTCTTTTTTTAGAAGCATTTTTACTATCAGTGATGTTTAAACTTAAGAGTACTGGTATTACAGCAAATACAAAATAAAACATTACTTTTCATAGGCCTATGTTATGAAAATATTTTAATCTGTTCTGGGTAATGGTACAGATTAATTCTCCTAAATATTTTTGATCACATTATTCTCTTATTTAAAGCATATTGTGCTGTTAAATGTTAAGAGTCATGTCTCTGGAAGATTGAATGGCAGGTAATATTTATTTTTAAATTTTTCTCTAGAATCAAAATTCTTTACAAAAATTTCAGGGAAGAAAACCTCAGTATTATTTTTTAAAGGTTTCCATTAATATCCATTGCCTGTAATGTGATTTTGTGTGTGTATTAGGAGAGAGAAAAAAGGATAGTGGGGAGGGGTGGGACACAGAGAGAGGAACAGAGACAGACTGGCCAAACAAATGGTATACCGAATATTGAGATGTTCATCAGGATCTCTGGGTGGAAGGGAGAATAGATTGAAAAAGCATGTTTAATACACTTAAAAATGTATATAAACTGCAGGAAATAAACCTTGATAAAAAATATTTTGATATCTGTGCTAAATTAAAAAAGCACTAGAAAGCATTGTTAAGGGATATGAATTGAAGAAAGTTGATTAACACAGCCTTATAATATTAATTCTAACTACTTTTAATTTGATCTAGTTCAAGTTTACTATTCTAGCCACCACGCCCTAAATCAAAGGTGGCAAACTAGCAGCACATGGGTTAAATACCGCAGTCAGGCTGTTTGGCTGGGGCAGTGGTGGTCCATGTGGTAGCATTTTTTCTTTTTTAATTGCCTACATATAAAAATGAGAAGGTTTCGTATAAAAATCTCAATTTTCGGCTTCTTTTGAAAATTGAGAAGATCTGACAACATTGGGCCCGGTATCACTTGGCAGCAGTGGCTGAGACTGTCAATAGTCTTGCTTAGATGAAGCCTACATTTTCAAGTTCTCTACAGTTCCTACCACTTTCTGTGACCCCCTGAACTAAGGCTCAGTATCATTTGTTGTTTGTCATTGTGCTTGCACTATTGTTTTTATCTTATAACAGAGTTAACTGAACATTTAATATTTCTTCAACTCATGTTTGTATTAAAAGCAGGAAATGGTGGGCTGGCCCGGTGGTGTAGTGTGTAAGTTTGCGTGCTTTGCTTCAGTGACTTGGGTTTCGTGGGTTGGATCCCAGGCGTGGACCTACCACTTGTCCAAGCTGTGCCATGGCAGCGTCCCACGTACAAAATAGAGGAAGATTGGCACAGATGTTAGCTCAGGGCCAATCTTCTTCACACACACACAAAAGAGTAGGAAATGGAAAGCTAGAATGAGCGAGAATGTGTGTTTTAAGAAAAATGGAAGAGAACACTTTTTTTGAAATGAAGATTATTCCCATGTGTTTAGTGGCAAACAATATGTTTCTAAACAAATCCACCTGCTTCACTCCTTTATGTTATTTGACTGTCCTTGGGAGGCATTAGTTCATGAGTTTATGTGAATTCTTCTTTTAAATTATTTTTGGAGCATTTCCTTTGTGCCAGGCATTGTTCTAAAAGCTTTACTATATGTTAAGTCATGTAACTCACACAGTCAGAGTGGAAAGTTTGTTCCATCATTTTGTCTCCATTTTTAAGGGAAACTGGAGCATAATGAGGCTATATAGTTTGTTCAAAGTCACAAAACCAGTAAGTGCAGAGCCAAGATCAGAAACCAGCAGTCTGGGTTCAGGATCTCTGCTCTTAACTGTAATGTAGCTAAACTTGTTTGCTCCCTTTCCTCTGAGTTTATACTTTGCCTTCTAGCCTTCACACTTTTGGCAACTCTTAATGCAGTAAATTTCCTTTTCCTTTCCATTTGCTTTGTTTTTAAGATACAGCTCAATTTTTACGTCCTTTATAATAAATTCATAAATTTTTCCGACTACATTAGTCTCAAATAATTTCTCCCTTAACTCCTAATGACTGTATTGTCTCCTGCTATCTTGTGATGTCTTTTCCATTGTGTTGAACTATTATTTAAATCTATAAAAATATTTTTATCTTTTTATTTAATGTTTTCCCGACTAGATTATAATTTGAGTGCAGGGGGAAAAAAAGATGTTCAGAGATGTTTAAGGAATTCATTGTTCTTGACAGATATATTACCTATTCCTAAAAATCTGAGATTGATGCCAAAAGCAGTTAAGTACAGCTTGACCTTTGCCTAAAATTTAACTCTAGGCAAGTGAAGTAACTGACTTGAAAGAGCCGTAATAGAGAACTGCTTATTCCCCAAGAGAGAAATTTGTTTGCTACTAAGAGTTTCAAGAGACTCATTGTTCTAAAATATCTTGACTTTGTTTGACACCACAGTTTTAATCGTTTTCAGCTATCAGAGTAACAATCATATAAATTCAGGCAATGATTGCTTAATTGCCTTTAGCACAAGCTCTTTGAAAAGAGCCATTCTCGCAACTTATTTTATGAGGCTGGCATTACCCTGACACCAAAACACGTCAAGGACATTACAACAAAAGAAAATTACAGACCAGTATCTCTCAGAGATGAAAAAAACTCCTTAAGAAAATATTAGAAAATCCAATCCTACAGTATATGAAAAAGAGAATACGTGATGGTTGAGTGGAGTTTATCCCAGGATTGCAAGAATGGTTTAACATTTGGAAACCAAAGAATGTAATTCACCACATTAAAAGAATAAAGGAGAAAAAAATATATATAATCATCTTTGATGCAGAAAATGTATTTGACAGACTTCAGTATCCATTCATGATAAAAACTAAAAATTGGGAAACTAGGACAAGAAGGAAACTTCTTCAGTCTGGTAAAGGACATCTATGAAAAATACACAGATAACATCCTACTTACTGGTGGAATATTGAATGCTTTTTCCTAAGATGTTGAACAAAGCAGGGATGTCTGCTCTCATCTCTTCTATTTAATATTATATTGGATGTCTTAGCCAGTATAATAAGTCAAGAAAAGAAATAAAAATCACACAGTTTTGAAAAGAAGAAATCACACTCAATATGTGTAAATTACATGATTGTGGCTATGGAAAATCCTGGGGAATTTATGAACAAGTACTAGAACTAATAATTGAATATAGCAAAGTTGTAGCATACAAGGTCAATATTAAAAAATTAATCTTTGGCAAATGAAATAAAATGCTTTTTAAAATAGCGTCAAGACCTGCAAAATACTTCTTTTCAGTACTCTGAATTAATTAGTTAATTATGGTGTGGTTTAAAAAGCTATCAACCTGGGAATTCGGATTTATTTTTTTTAATTGAAGTATAATTGATGTATCATATTAGTTTCAGGTGTACGACATAGTGATTCTATATATGTTTATTTTGCAAAGTGATCATCACAGTAAGCCTGGTTAACAACCATCATCACACATAGTTACAAATGTTTTTTTCTTGTGATGAGAACTTTTAAGGTTTACTCTCTTAGCAACTTTCAAATATACAATACGGTATTATTAACTATAGTCACCGTGCTGTCCATTACATCCCTAGGACTTATTTATTTTATAACTGAAAGTTTGTACCTTTTGACCACCTTCACCCATTTTGCCTCCCCCGCTGCCCACTCATTCCCCATGTCTGGCTACCACCAACCTGTTCTATCTATAAGTTCAAGCTTTTTTTGTTTGTTTTTTTTGTTTTTTAGATTCCACATATAAGTGAGATCATATGGTATTTATCTTTCTCTGTCTGACTTTTTCTCTTAGCATAATGCCCTCAGGGTACATTTTGCATGTTTTTGCAAATGACGGGATTTCTTTCTTTTTTATGGCTGAATAATATTCTAGTGTGTGCACACACACATACACACACACACACACACACCCCCCACACACACCCACATTTTCTTTATCCATTCATCCATTGATGGGCACTTAAGTTGTTTCCATATATTGGCTATTGTAAATAATGCTGCTGTGAACATGGGGTGCAGATATCTTTTCGAGTTAGTGTTTTTATTTCCTTTGGATAAATACCCAGAAGTGGAATTTCTGGATGATAGGTAGTTCTATTTTTAATTTTTTGAGGAATCTCTATAGTATTTTCCATAGTAGCTGCACCAATTTACTTTCCTATCAGTAGTGCACGAGGGTTCTCTTATCTCCACATCCTCACCGACACTTGTTATTTCTTTTTGATAATAGCCATTCTAACAGGTGTGAAGTGATACCTCATTGTGGTTTTGATTTGCATTTCCCTCATGATAGTGATATTGAGCACCTTTTCATGTATCTGTTGGCCATCTATCTCTGTGTCTTCTTTGGAAAAATGTCTGCTCAGATCCTCTGCCGATTTTTTAATTGGACTCTTTGAATTTACTATTGAGTTATATGAGTTCTTTATGTATTTTGGATCTTAACTTCTTATCAGATATATGGTTTGCAAATATTTTCTCCCATTAAGTAGGTTGCCTTTTCATTTTGTTGATGGTTTCCTTTGTTGTGTAGAAGTTTTTTAGTGTGATGTGGTCCCATTTGTTTATTTTTGCTTTTGTTGCCTTTGGGGAATTCTAATTCTAACAACAGATTGAGTGAAACAGTATAACAATGACAAAATGAAAATTAAGAATTGAATTACATTACATTTTTTCATTATAGGATCAAATTCATTTTAATTATATGGTTGACTTTCATCTTTTCTAGATGTGTAGAAAAAACTTATCTGGCTTTTAATAAAGAGATATCAACAACTTAAATATAAAATTATGCTTTTTTATAATTTACTGAAATCTTTCAGGCTTAGCACATCTCTGTGAATATGAAATCCACTTCTTTAGAGAGAAGCTCTTGCTAGAGTAAATCAAGCAGAAAACTTGGCCTCAGAAGATTTAAGTCTTAGGAATAAATTTAACAAGAGATATACAACACATATTCACTGAAAATCATGAAATATTGCTAAGAGAAATTAAAGATGACCAAAATAAATGAAGAGATAGAGATGCCATGATCATGGAGGAAACAGTATTATTAGGATGTCAGTTATCCTCAAATTGATCTATGGATTCACTGTAATTCCAAGCAGAATCTTAAAAGATTTGTTTTTAGAAATTGATATGCAGATTCCATGATTTATGAGAAAATATGAAAGATCTAGAATAATCAAAACAATCTTGAAACAAAAGAACAGTGTTAGAGAATTTATTCTGCCTGATTTTTAAGACTTAAAAGTTACGTAATCAAAAAAGTGTAGTATTGGCATACAGATAGACAAATAGACAAGTGGGACAGAATATATCCACACATATGAGGTCAGCTGATTTTTGACAAAGATACTTCAATGTGGAATTCAATGCAATTCAATGTGGAAAGGAAATTTTTCAACAGATGGTGATGGAAAATTGGATATCCATGTAGAAATAAAATTAACCTTGATCTACCTCACACCATTCACAAAAATTAATATGAGATAGATCATAGATTTAAATGTAAAAGCAAGAACTATAAGACATCTGTAAGAAAATACAAGAGGATATTTTGCAACCTTGGTGTAGGCAGTTTTTATAGAAAGACTTCAGAACACAGTATACGAGGGAAAAAAGACAAATTAACTTGATCAAAATTAAAAACTTCTGCTCATCAAAAGATACCATTAAGAAAATGAAAAGACAAGCCACACGTAGGGAGAAAATATCCACAATGCATACATATATCTAACAAAGGATTAGGCAAAAGCTTTGAACAGATCCTTCACCAAGAAAAGGATCTATGAATGACTAATAAGCACATGAAAAGATGTACAACATCGTTAGTCATCAGAGAAATGCAAATTAAAACCACAATTTCATACCACTTTCCACTCACTAAAATGGTTAAAATTAAAAACTTTGACAATACCAAGTGTTGAGGAGAATGCCATGCAGCCTGGAACTCCCAATATACTGTGGTGGGAGTGTAAAATTGTGTACTCACCTTGGAAAACTGGTTATTTCTTACCCTATGACCCACCAATTTCACTCCTGGGTATTTATCCAAGAGTAATAAATGTATATATATATATATCTAAAAAAGATATGTATAAAAATGTTCACAGAAGCCTTATTTGTAATAGTCCCAAAGTGGGAACACCAAAATGTCTATCAACAGGAGATTTTGAGTAAATAAATTATGGTATGTTCATACAATGAAATATTACTCAGTGATAAAAGGGCAGTGAACTACACGGATGAATCTGAAAACCATTATGTTTAATGGATAAAGCCTGATACAAAATAGTGCTAACAGTATATGAAGTTCAAAAACAGGCAAAACCATACTGATAGAAATCAAAACAGTGGTTGCTTCAAGGTGGGTAAAGATTGACTGGAAGGGAGCACGGGGGAATTTCCTTGGTTGATGGAAATGTTCTATATCTTGTTTGAGGTGGTGGTTACATGGGTGTATACATTTGTCAGAACTCATTGAATTGTACGCTTAAGATCTGTGCATTTTCATTCTGCTTCAGTGGCCTGGGGTTCTCCAGTTTGGATCCTGAGTGCGGACCTACGCACTGCTTATAAAGCCATGCTGTGGTAGGCGTCCTGCACATAAAGTAGAGGAAGATGGGCACGGGTGTTAGCTCAGGGCCAGTCTTCCTCAGAACAAAGAGGAGGCTTGGTGGCAGATGTTAGCTCAGGGCTAATCTTCTTCTTCTATTGTTTTCTAATGTTGATGTCCTTGCTCCTCAACTAGATTTTACTAATTGAAAAAGTTGTATTAGAAACTCCAATTATAATTATGTATTTGTCTATTTCTCCTGTTAGATTTTTTCACTTTTTGCTCTATACATTTTGAGGCTGTGTTATTATTCAGGTCCATACAAATATATATAGAGTTTTTCCATCTTTCTGTTGGATTGACTCTGTTATCATTATGAAATTTTATGAATTTTTATCTCTAGTAATAATTATTGCCTTAAAGTCAGCTTTGTCTGATTAGTATTACCTATACCACTTTTCCTTTGGTTTTGCTTGGTATATGCAAAATACTTGTTTTTTATATATGTTTTTTTCCTATCTTTTTATTTTCAATCATTTTCCATTCTTATATTTAAGGTGTGTTTCTTGTAATCAACATATGGTTGGATTTTATTATTTTATCCCATCTAACAATCTTTGTTCTTTAATGGGATTTTCTTTAGTCCTTTTACATTTAACATAATTAATGATATTGGATTTAATTTTAAATGTAATCTATTTGTTTCTTCTTTGCCCCATCTGTTCCTTGTTGGATTTTTTTCTCCTTTTTGGAATTGGTATTAATTAAATATTTGTTATTATTCAACTTTTCTCCCTTGAATAATTTGTTAGTTGTACATTCTTTTAATATGATTACCCTGAAGATAACTTCCTTAAAGGCAGACACTTCTATTTCTTTGTTTTTCTGCAATGCACAATAATTCAGAGAATCCAATGGATGTTTGCAATAAATTCTTCTAGATTTGTTTTATTCTGTTAATATTTTTAAAGAACTTGAAATATTTTTATGAATACAGTGTTAAATAAATTATTTTGACTGTTGTTTTTAGAATCACACCCAGAAAATTTGATACTGTGCAAGCATCCAAGAGTCACAAAAGTGGAATTATCACCAGTGATGTTGGAGACTTAACTTTAAGCAAGAGGGGAATACGGACTTCATTTACATTTAGGAAAGTGAGGCAAACACCTTGTAACTGTAGTAAGTATACGATTTTGTTTTTACCATAAAATGGAGTAAGTCTGGTATGAAAATCTATTAAAGTTCCATCGAACCAAGGAGAGCTTTGTCTTAACTTCTCTAATGGCATTTGCAATATTCTGCCTTATGTTGTACTTACATATAATTTTCTTAACCACTCCCATTAGAGTTTACATTTCTTGAAGTACCACATCTTATTCATCTTTATTTTCCCCAAACATAGTACTTGAGTGTAGTTAAATGCCAAATAAATATTTTATTTATTAAAGTCACAGTTGAATGTTACTGTTATAGGATATTAAAATATTCCTTGTACAAAAATAGGTTTTGTTGGGAACAGCTTATCAGGTTTCTAAATTATTTCTCATTAACCCAACAGGGAAGTTGGAGGTGATGAGTTGTTCTATAGTAAGTAGATAACTCTGGGGAGATAAACAGTGGTTTATGTTTTAGCCAATTGGGAAACCTAGAAAGGAATAAAAGAAGTGCTCAAAAACTTGTCAAGAGGATGCTATTTTGAATTATCTGTACAAGTACATCATGACCTGTATATCTTGGATTCAATGAATAAAATCGTTTCTATTTTATAAATAATATTTTATAATGATAGTGATAGTAAGTTCCCTTTTATATCCTGGGGCTTTCAATTATGGGCAA
This sequence comes from Equus quagga, assembly GCF_021613505.1. Classification (NCBI taxonomy): domain Eukaryota; kingdom Metazoa; phylum Chordata; class Mammalia; order Perissodactyla; family Equidae; genus Equus; species Equus quagga. The sequence continues at coordinate 56,746,192 of NC_060280.1, read as the reverse complement.
TATCCAGCAGTAGTTTTTGGATTTAGTCATAATCTTAAAAACATGTAAAATTAAAAACTCTTATTATATCTGCAGGATGTTATCCTGATAGAAAACTTGAAATCTCTACATTTGGTATCTTGATTTTAGTGAAACTTAAAACAAGTTTTTGCTTCTTTTGCTAAAAGTGTTATTGAGGCCTTAAAACATTTAGTTTTCTTGATCAATTAAAAAATGTTTATTTAGTGTTTGAAAAGTGTTTAACACTGCCAGTGGCTTTACAAGGTATAGAAAAATACAGCATGGCTTCTGTTCTCAAGGAATTTGAAGTTGAAGAGACAAGCTCCAACTAAATGTAAGGGATGCTATAAGAATTAAATGTAATTAATATAAGGGATGCTATAAGAAGCTGATTGTGTATTCAGTGTACAGGTTTTTTTTTTTTTTTTAAGGTTAAGACCGTCTTTTGGATACTTTTTGTCAAATTTTGTGGGTTTTTAAGTGATAGGAGTTGCTCCTCCCTTTAGAAAATTTAGATGTTCGTAATTTCCAAGAGAATAAAATTTTACTAAATAGGATAATTATACTATATATTGTAATGTAATCATAATTCTGATTTAACCAACACGATGTAACCCATCTATTTTCACGTGTATGTTTTACCCCAAAGCTTGAGAAAGCTTGAGGCTTCAAGCTTTCTGGGGCTACCCTTTTCTTAAATGTCCACTTAAAATGTTTAGTGCTTTACTTCATACGTTAGTAGGGGCTACATATTCCCACTCCCATTCAGCTTTCTCAAGAAAGCTGGCATTCTTTAGGTATAGATATATGGAAAATTCCTGAAGCTATCAATGCTGTGGCCCAATTCTTTGCTGCCACATGATTTCTAATTATTGCTTTAGTCTTGTCTGTGGCATCTCGGGAAACACTACTCCATCCTTTATTCTCTAGAATACTATCCGTAAAAAGATGTCGTGTGTCACAGACTTTGGCTGAAGACAAAGGGAAATTATAGCATAGCAGAGAACAAGCAAGGATTTAAAATGGCCACTAGACATTACTGCAGAAAACAGGGAACAACTTCAAAATTAATTTGAGATATTCTATTCTAAATTTCCTCTGTCATCTCCCTACTTGGTGGTGGTCTCCCGTTCCTCATTCTGTTGAAGGAGGCAACACAGTGTAGTCATTGAGAATGTGGGCTTTAGAGTCTCCACTGCCTGGGTTCAAATCCTGGCTCTATGACTCACTGTCTTTGTCACTTTGAGATCATTATTTAACGTCTCTGCTTCAGTTTCCTCTTCTGTAAAATGGGTGTAATAGTACCTATCTCATAGTGGTACTGTGAGAAGTGAGACAATGTATATAAACTGCTTCAGGTAGTGTTTATTAAATATTTGTGATTACTACCAAGTGATACCTTGCTTCCAGATCTTGTTATTCTTCTGAGAGTTCTGGGGTCCCCAGAATTTCTATCCCCTGTACCTGTCAAGAGAAAAAACCTAAAAACTCAGCTGAATTTCTCCTAGTTAGGCCCGGCCCATCAAGATGCTTTTCTGAATAAGACCCTTAATCCCGAGATGAAATAGCCATCTTCATTAGAAGGCAGATGCAGAATTGCAGTCATATTTTGTTTTAGGTGAATTTTTCCTCCTTCTTTTTATAGTAGAGCTCTCATACATGTAATTGGACTTGGTAGGTAATAGCTGTTCTTTTAACTGATAAATCAGAGCCTACTTACCCCTAGTCATCAAATTGGGATTGATTTGCTTTTTGTTTTAAGAAAACTTGATACCTCATGAATCATTTGGATAAAAATGCAAGGTTTATATTGCCTTCTTTTTTCCTTAGGTTACCCTTTGGTCTGTGACAGCCAGATGAAGGAGACTCCCTCATCATTTCCAGAGAGTGATAAAGAGGCCTCACAACTGGAGCGAGAATATGTCCATCAAGTTTATGAAGAGATTGCTGGGCACTTCAGCAGCACGAGACATACCCCCTGGCCACACGTCGTGGAGTTTTTGAAAGCTTTGCCAAGTGGCTCATTAGTGGCTGATATTGGATGTGGAAATGGAAAGTATCTTGGTGTCAATAAGGAGTTATATATGGCAAGTAACTGTTGCTTCTGGCTTTGTTTTCAATGGTGGTTATCACTGTCTTTCTCATGATATAATGCTGCTTTTTTAGGTCATTGCAGAAAAGTTATAACCAACAGATTGAAAATTAATGAACACTCTCATTCTTTTTTATTCCTCTAGAATTTATGGGCATGCCATTGTTTGTAATTTTTTCTCTCCCTTTAGATTTTGCTGTCTGAGAAGATTGTTTTATCAGTAAAACTACCTTATATTTATAAAACTCTTTACATAAAAAGGATTTTTGTAGAAACCATTTTCTTTGCTTAGATCCTCCTAAATATAAGAAAGGTAAGGTAGATATTTTCATCCATCTTTTATAAGTGAAGAAACTGAGGCTCACAGAGGTTATATTACTTCCCTGATAGCATGTAACTAGGGGCCATAACTGGAGCTTGAACCCATGCCTCTGACTCCAAGTCTAGTGTTCTTTTACTCAGAGTAGGAAAACGTAGGTTACTGTTTATGGGTGTCTTACTGTTGAGGAAACTCAGACTCAAATAGATTAAAAACTTTGACTAAGAGTACAGTGCTAGACCCAGGATTTAAACCCACTTCTGTCCAATACCAAAGTTTCTATTTCTTGTTGCTATAATTCTCTTTTTTATGTGCCGCTTTTTTTTCTGCTGTGCTAGGAAGTCGGAAGTTCTCCCTGTGCTAGTACATTGTTCTAAATACTCATATCAACTCTCCTCTGTGAGGACTGGAGCTCCCCTTTCTCAAGGTTAGGGCAGGAAGGACTAGAGTAAGGGAGGGAGGGAGGGAGAGTGAGAGCAGTCTATGTGTATGGGCTCTTGTAGTATGTCAGGTTGCTTATAATCTATTTTTTGGCTCATCCTAGACGTTGTGCACCTACATGAAGAAAGTTGCCACTGCAGTTGAGGAAAGGTGGAGTTCATGCATTTAGATAAAAGAATAGCTTTTCATCAAGATAAGACATTAGTATTCATATATTGTCATCATGTTTACAATTAAATTTTACTTTATAAAGAATAAAGTCTAGTGAGTTAAATTTGTTCATGTTAAAAAGGAAGAAACTTTTTGATGTGCCACTTAAAATCACAGTTCTAACCATTGTTCAAAACAATGTGATAGCTTCTGGGGTTTTAAGGTACTGTACAAAAATGTCCTCAGTAAGCTCTGCTTTGGCACTTTCTTGATAATAACCCGTGTCTTTATCTAGTTAGGTATCATTTGTGACAGTGAAACTAGGTTGAAGTCAACTTCACTGACTTAGTCATAATGATAATATTTTCCTATTACAATTAAGAAAAATGATTGCTTGATAAACAGGTAATTGAACCAAAAATCTGAAGAAAGCTGATTCAGGAAGGAATATATTTAGGATTGGAAAGTCGCAAGCACGCTCCCTGTTCTTTATCCGCATTCGTTTTCTCAGCGCCAGTGTGCGTGTAGCCCTTCCTATCTGTCCTTCCCAGAGCCTCCTGCGTTGTCTGACCTCTAGGGAAGGCTTGGTAAGTGTTGGTTCGACGAATGAATAAAAACTGCTTGTCTGGTTGGAGTTCTGGTTTTCATTATTCCAAAAATGGAATTATGTATTAAAAAAGGGAAGCTTGCTTTTTGAAGCTGCTGAGGCTCCAACCTGGATAGAGAAAGGATTCTTGAGTGTATTTTGAGCAGCCATCTTTAAGCATGAAAATATGTGCATTTCTTGACCTTCATGAGGGGATGTGACCTGAGACATTCATTCTGGGTATTCAAATGTAAGATAGTCTCAGAATCTAAAAAATTATTAATATCACTTTACATATGATTTTCTTAACAAAATGCATGTTTTAAATACAAGCTTGGGCTCTTATGGAAATAGTTTTATGAACTACTTTTCATTCCTGTAAGAAGTGTATGTAGGGAATCTGTTCTTATCTGATCTGGACTATGCCTGAGCTTGCTCTTCTCTTTAATTCACAGTTCCTGCATCCTGGCTAAGAACCGTTTCTTTTTCAGACTTCTTCAATTACTCTTCATTTCTATCAGCTAGCTGCTGGCTTTATTTTCAGAGTTAAATTTTATAAGCAAAGATTTTAGACCTTCAAGAGACTTACTGCTTTTATAGATAATACCAATAATAGATGAGATGTATGTCCCAAAAGCTTGGCCTGGCTCATTCTCTGAGTGATTTTTCTGTGCATTGATCTCAGAGCACATTCAGTCCAAGTGTGTTTCTTAGATAAATAATTACTAGCTACATGGTATGGACTTTCTTGGTTACTGTAAGTAGTTGAGATTGCATATATAATAATAATGTCAGGAGTCTGTAAGACTTGAAGATCTGTCAATGTAGGCGTCTTTTGTACATTTCTGTTTTTGTTTGTCTTTTAACTGTTGACTACCCCAGTAAAGGAAAGGACAGAAAGGGAACTAATAAAGTCAAGCTCCTGCTGTGTGCTAAGTGCTGTGCTGTGTTTTCTCACATACATAGTGTGAGACTGATGCTACTCTCTCCCTTTTACAGTTCGGAAAACTGACGCTCAGTCGGGTTATGACATGCCAAAGGTTAAATGGTGTCAGGGCAAATATTAGAGCCTCATCTCCAACTCCAGAGTCCATACTCTATGGCACTCTGCTCACAAAGGCCTTAAAGGCCAGCTGTGGTGACAGAGAGCACAAGGCTGTAAAGTCAGACATGGCAGGAATCATGTCTGGTTTTTTGTCCACTTACTTGGCATGTAATAGAAGCTTATTAATTTTGTTTGTTTATTGAATGGTGAGGAGCAAATGTATGAATTCACTTTCAATTTCTTACATGAAAACTAGAATATATATAGCACTTGGTTCTGCAGCCTTGAAAGAAATGTGACAACCTCAAAATGGGTGGGCCTTAACTCAGATTAAGGTACCTTTAGGATACGTGGATTTCTCTTTGTATCTAGAATCCAAGACGAGAGTTTTTTTCCACCCCTTCTTCCATGTAGTGCTAATAATTAACATTTGCATAGCACTTTTATGGTTAGTGAAATATTCAATATACATTATTTCATTGATTTCCATATTAACCCTCAGAAGTAGGTATTTTCATGAGTAAACAGAGCCTCTGAGATGTTAAGTAGCATTCCTAGGTTGTTCAGCTAGTTATTGCTGAAGCCAGAATTCAAATCGAGAGTTTAATATGCTCTTTTCACTGTACTTTACTGCCTTTGCCTTTCTCTGCACTTTAAACTGTAGATTGCCAGTCTGATTTTCCTATAATTGCATCTTTCCTTAATAGTTTTTAAAATGTTGTATTTTTTTCTAATAGATTGGCACCTGAGCTAACAACTGTTGCCAATCTTCTTTTTGGTTTTTTTTGCCTTTTCTCCCCAAATCCCCCCAGTAGATAGTTGTATATTTTAGTTGTGGGAGCTTCTAGTTGTGGCATGTGGGACACCACCTCAACATGGCCTGATTGGCAGTGCTATGTCCGCGCCCAGGATCCGAACCTGTGAAACACCGGCCTGCTGAAGTGGAGTGCGTGAACTTAACCACTCAGCCACGGGGCCGGCCCCTAAAATGTATATTTTTAAAAAGTAAAATAATATGGCTACAATTCAGAAAATGGATGAAAGGAAAGGTATTCTCCTGTAATCCTAATACTGGTTTATTAAACCAGTATATTGTGGGAAATATTCTTCCAGTGTTTTTCCTATAACATTTTTATGTGATGATGAATATGCATATAATTTGGTAACTCATTTCTATCCTTTAATATTTTCATTTTTATATGTAGCCTTATGTAATTCTTAAACTTTATAATATTGTAAGAGGTGGTTGTTACTTTGACACTTGGTTGTGTTCAGTTTGGCACTGTTATACTAACGCTATAGTGAACATGTATGTTGAGAGACAATGTGGCAAGAAGGAAGAACATGGATGTTTGAAGTGAGAAAGACCCAGGTTTAAATCTCTGCTCTGCCAGTTAACTGCTGTTCACCTCGGGGCAAATTACATATCTTCTTTGAGATGATGGTGTTCCCTTATCTGTAATATGGTGATAATAACACCTAACTCAAAGTGTGTTATAAGGGTTAAATACATTAATACGAAGAATCTGCTTTGCTACGTAGTGGGTACTCAGTAAAGGGCAATTTTATTAACCTGTTTAGCTTTTCCCATATTTTGGATTATTTTCTTAGGATAAATTTTTGGAAGAATAATTATTGGGTCAAAAGTTGTGAACATTTTTGTTTTTTTAAAAAATGGCTTGCCAAATTGCTTTTTTAAATTAGTTGAGCCAATTTATACTGTCATCAACACTTTATGAGAGTAGATTTTATCATACTGCTATCACTGTGGTGTATTTTTCTTTTAAAATATTTTTGATACTTTAATAGGAGAAAAATGGAACCTTGTTTTAGTTTGCACCTTTGATTACTAGGTTGAATATTTTTTAATTTTTACCTGTACTTCCAGAATTGCATATTTAATGCTTTGTTGAGAATTTAAAAAATTATGTAGAAGTAAAAGTATACATTTTAAGCCCAACCAATGTGTGTTTTTATGTCATTGATCTCCATCCAACACACAGAAATATGTAGCTTTCCATGAGTCCTTTACTGGCTGTGAGTATTTATGCATAAGCTATTTTCTGTCCTGTTGTTGATATTGTGCAGCATTGTTTGGGAGAATTTCAAATATGTGGTGTTATCTTTGGTATAAAAACTTAAGGGAATTTAAAAATAGAAGGGGATGAGAAAAAAATAGTGATGTTTTGACGGTAGTATATGGAAGACTCAGGCAAAATAATTGACAAATGAAGGTACTGAGCCAGGCATGAGTCAGGTCTACACGAGACCTGGCGCTTTGTGACTGCAGTTGCCCTGCTCCGTTTCACTGCTGAAAAGGAGCGTTCTATACAAATAACCGTAAGGGCCTGGCAGGAAGAAGAGGGGAATTTTCTCTTGTTTTGTTTGGCTGCTTTTCTCCTTGTTCTGTTTTATCTGTGCTTCTCAGATAATAACTTTCCTCCTTTGAGTAACTATCAAGCTCTGTCTCTGGGGATTTGTTTTATCCGCAAGTTGAATTTCTTCCTTTTTATGTTTAGCAAGATATAGCCGTGTGTCAGAATCCGGCATACTTGACACTTCTGATTCCGTGAACTGAATTTTATTGTAACAACAGCTGGCGAGCACAAAAATATAATATGCATATTATTTGGTAATATCTTGATATTGTAACTCTTGGCTTAGTGGCATAAAATGTTTGTGAAAATTAAGTAATAAGCCAGTTATGTGTCTTACACACATAAAGGGAGCAATTAATTTTGAATTGTGCCACTCTTGTTATTAATGGGTCCTTAGTACCTTTCCATCTTAAAATATGTCAAAGGGAAATTGCTATACTTTACCTCTAGCTTGGCACCTTTTATTATACCTCAGAAATTAATGCAGCTTGGGATAGAATATAGAAACTGTTTAATCCCAATTAGAAATTGAGCAAATTCATACTAAGTATGACTAGCATGGCTGTATAATTTAACTCGGTAAGAATTGTTTTGACATGAAGATTCGTATTCTTTATTCTCAGATGGACTGAGGGAACCCTAATGATCAATGCTCATTCTATCAAAAATTCAAATGAGTAAATATAAGCTTGAGGTGGCTACTTCTCTTTGATGAAATCTACTTATACATTTCTTTTCTCTATTGTAGAGATTAGGTTAAGAAGAAATATCTGAGGATAATTATTAATTAGTGATTTAACACATCTTAAATGTTAAATTTAGGATATTTAATATTTCTCCCCCTCCCATTCCACTCTTAATTTACATGTGCACATTGCTCGTGCTCTCTCTCTGTCTCTCTCCATATATATGATATTTTTAGATCTAAACAGCAAAACCGTGTACAAAAACAACAAAAACGAAACTAGAGAGAAGATAGGCAGTCCTAGCCCCCAGACTGTTCCCACAGAACTGGACACACGCGTAAGGCACGTTAGGCCTCACCTGCTTGGGGAAATGAAAGGATGCTGCTTGCTGCCTTCAGTGCTGCCATTCCCATTGCATGGTTTGGCTATACTAAAAGGTTTAATTAAATAGCATTTCACAAATTTCGAATTCAGCACTTTATTCTTGATGTATATTGGTTAGGTGTTTAGCAGAACAAGACTCAATAGCTTTAAAAAAATGAAATAAATTATTTAACTTTTTAATTTTTTTGGAATTTTATTTTCTGATTGTACAAGTAATACATATTGAAGAGTATAAAGAAGCAGGAAAAAAGATCAGCCATCCTCCTGCTCTCTTGGCCAGCACAGTATGGTTTATACAGTAATGAGAGATGCCTTAGATCCTCTTATTTAGAGCTCCCCCTGAAAGAATAAACATCTATATTTATGGGATAATTTCCATTTTTAAATGTGTGATATTACAAAAAGATCTAGATTCTGAATGGTGATCGATTAGATGCCGATTAGGACCTCCCATTTCCACCACTGTCATTTTTATTCAAGTCATTTTGTTTCCATTGATTAATTTGAGTTCTGTTTGATACCTATTAAGGTAATAAATGCTGCCCTGTGAATTATATATTCCGACTTTGTACTGGTTGTAAGAACTGATAATATCGTGATCTTAAACCATTTCACAATGAATATAAAATCTGTCTAATAACTTTATGGTAAGGATTAAACCCATTGGTCTTCATTTCCCATGACATTTAAACAAGATGTTATGAAATTCTTTCACTCTCTATTATAGATTGGTTGTGATCGTAGCCAAAACCTTGTGGACATTTGTAGAGAGAGGCAGTTTGAGGCCTTTGTCTGTGATGCGCTGGCAGTACCAATCCACAGTGGGTCTTGTGATGCCTGCATCTCTATTGCTGTTATTCACCATTTTGCCACAGCAGTAAGTATTGTCTTTCTCCCTCTCAGAACTTGTAACTAATGCGGCAGGAAGTGTTCCTGGATTTTACTGATTTGGGACCTATTTTAGCTTTTCTTTTCTTTCCATTCTCTTTTCTTGTTGTCATTTAATTTGCCCCATTTGTTAAGAAAGCACGTGGAATGGAGATGAACTGCATAGGAGTTGTGCTACTTAAACAGAGGCCTGTTGGGACGGTCTGCTTTTATTGTTGCGAGTTCCTGCCTTTTTCCTATGCTGAGTCTTATTCATCTTTAAATGCCTTCTTCAAATCCCAGAGTCACAGAATTTTAGCTGTAAAAGACTTTAGGGGATCATCAGCTGTGGGCCTCTTGATACACTCTCTCCTCAGCCTTTGAGCCCTTTCTCTATTTCGCTTTCTCAGCTTTATCAGTTCTCACTCTCATCCATGATGTCTGAGTCTCACTTCCTTCCTGTTCTGTTTTTCCTCTGTTCCTATTCTTTTTTCAAAACTCGACATATTTATATGTCACTGATGCTTTTAATTAGTCACATATGTTCCTAATTTTAAAATAATTGAATTTAATATTTTACATTTTCTTATAGGAAAAATAATCTTATTTTTCCTGGGTGTCAGTGGTTTCTTCCCCAATCTTAGCAATAACTTTATAGATTACCCCTTGCCGGAGTCACTGGCAGTCTCAGTAAACCTTCAGACTCTAACTGAATTCAAAACAGAACAGAATGGAAAACCTCTCTGCCTCTATTTTATTAACAGAAATAAAAATTTCCTTTCTCCTGTTTCTTCAACACTTTTTTTCCCTTTAATCAAAAACATAATTCACCTTCCCTTTTTTTTTCTTTTTCGCTTTATGTAACATATATTCTTAGATTTTTTTGGGCTGTTCATCTTAATTGAAAACAGTCCCGTAGTCAATTATATTTCCCTTATATCCTATCTGTATCTCCTCCTGGTTGATAAATGGCAATATTTTTTTTTACTAGGCGCGTAGAGTGGCAGCTATCCAAGAACTTGTTCGACTCCTGAGACCTGGTGGGAAGGCGCTCATTTATGTCTGGGCAATGGAACAAGAATATAATAATAAGAAATCCAAGTATCTCAGAGAAAACAGAGTTAGCCAAGGAAAGAAAGAGGAGATCAACAGCGATACATCAGTGCAAGAGTTGCTTGTGGAGCAAATGCCTGTTGTGGGCAACCAGGATTCAGCCTGTTCTGTCCCTTCCACTAATGATTTTCAGAAGGGAGGATGTGATTCGAGGAAAGTTACTGATTCCAAGCTGCCTGTTCACACTAACAGGACATCTTTTCATTCTCAAGACTTACTGGTTCCCTGGCATCTTAAGGGAAACCCTGGTAAAAACAAACTTGTTGAGCCGTTTGGTCCGGTAGGATCCCATGACCCAAGTCCTGTGTTTCATCGTTACTACCACGTGTTCTGTGCGGGAGAACTGGAAGCTGCCTGCCAAACCTTGAGTAACGTCAGCGTTCTGCAAAGCTACTACGATCAGGGGAACTGGTGTGTGATTCTTCAAAAGGTCTGAGTATCTCTATGAACGTATCACATACAGGGAAGAAATGCTCAGCTTTTTTTTAAAAAAGAAGACTAAATTAACTGTCTTTTTAGTTAAAGAGAAAACTTGTGAAAAAGTACCAAAAGAATGCGCCTGAGACAAATTTGGAAGTAGAGATTAGTTAGGAAATGTTCAGGCTGCTACTGTTGCTGACCTCATTTTATCCAGAAATGTAGGCTTCTCCTGTGGGGAGGAACAGCGGTGGTTTTTAAAAGTGATTGAAGTAGTTTGTGAAGTATTTGGGATCCTGGGGTAAGAGTACAGCATTTTGAAGATATACTTTTGTTATAAAATGTTACTAAAGGAACTAAATCATGTAGAATCTTAGTGAATTGATGATATGACATTTTAATAAAGAAAATATTCCTGTTTAGTAGAATATTGTCTGAAATTTTGTCTGTGATTGTTAGCTCTGTAAAATTATAGACGATAACCACTCTATCACCACCCCTTACTAGCACAGGGCTTGATTCATAGCAGGTGCTCAGTAAAATTTGAGTTAGTCAGATGATACCCATATGTTAGTAGGAGCTTCATCCAACAAATACTTATTGAAGCCCTACTGTGTACCAGTTACTATTTTAAGTACTGGGAGGGGAGCAGGGAACAAGAAAGAACAAAGCCCTTGCTCTCATGGAGCTTATATTCTAGAAGGGAAAACAGACAATAAGCAAATAAATAAATAGATACTGTGTGCCAGATAGTGATAAATGCCATGGGAAAAACATAAAACAGAAGGGAGTTTTCACTTGGGAACAAGAGATCATTTTTTCCTTTCCTTCTCCCCACAGCACCCCAATATGTAGTTGTATACTCTAGTTGTAGGTCCTTCTGGTTGCGCAGTGTGGGACACCACCTCAGCATGGCCTGATGAATGGTGCCATGTCCGCGCCTAGGATCTGAACCAGTGAAACCCTGGGCCACAGAAGCAGAGCACGTGAACTCAACCACTTGGCCACAGGGCCGGCCCCCAAGAGATTATTTTTAAAGGGATGAAATAACCACTAATCCTGACTGAAGTTTATTACCAAGAGTTAATTGATATTTCTAATGCATTGATCTAGGTGCTAAAAGCAACCCAAATATGCTCTTTTAACTCCTTTATTTATTTTTTCGCTGAGGAAGATTAGCTGTGAGCTAACATCTGCTGCCAATCTTCCTCTTCTTTTGCTTGAGGAATATTAGCCCTTAGCTAACATCTGTGCCAGTCTTCTTCCACTTTATATGTTGGTCGCCACCACAGCATGGATGACGCATGGTGTAGGTCCACACCCAGAATCTGGACCTGTGAGCCTGGGCTGCTGAAGTGGAGTGTGCTGAATTTAATTGCTGTGGCATGAGGCCAGCCTCTTAACTCCTTTGTTTAAAGAGCAAAAATTAGACTTGTCGGTTAGACCTAGTTATGCCCTGATAGTCAAAGCAATGGTGTCATTATTGGGTATTTCTTGTTCATTCAGAGTTTGTTCTAGTCGAAGTGCAATCGGGTTGTTTCTTACCTACAAATATTTCATTTACCCAGTTAACTTACCACTTAGATCAAGTTTCCAGGAGGAACAAAGGTAGAAGGTTAACCATAGGTAAAATTAGCATGCTGAAGGGAAAGATTTAAAAAAAACAAAAAACAAAAAACTTTACTCCCAGCATGCATTGCTTTTGTAGTAGTAGTACTTAAGACTACTTAAAGGAAAATTGATTTCTGTGAATGATGGCTGCCTAGACAATTATTACTAAATGTTAGTGATGCTTATCTTCAAGCATCAAGCTTGCAGAAACCTGCAGTGATCAATAATAGGTCTTAGATGAGATACTGATTACTTTTGTCATGGAATTTCACAACAAGATTATAATTGTTCCCTCCAGATCAATTTATAAGTTTTATGATACGGGAGGAAAGAATATAGGGCTAAAAAATAGTTTTATTTCTGATACAAATTCCGGGGCTTTACATCACAATTTGAAGTTCAACTCATGCTAATCCATTTTAAAATCTAGATGAAGTAGATGATTTTTTAGGAAGATGAAAATACCAAAATTAACTCAAGAAGAGATAGAAAATGGATGATGTTGAAAAGCATAAGAATTCAGAACTTGGCTCTTGAATCAGATTTCCTGAAGTTGCATTCTTGATCTGCCATTTTCTTAGCTGTGGGACTTTGGGCAAATTCCTTAACTTTTCTATGCTTCAGTTTTCTTAACTGTAAAATTAGAAAGGTAGTTATGAAAATTAACTGAAACAATACTTGTAGAACTCTTAGAATAGTATAAAAATATAGTATGCATTTGTGAAATGTTTATTATTACTACTCCCAAAGAAGGCCCACAAGAGTTTTAGGTATTGCGTTATGTCAAATCTGATTTGTTAAGTGTGTAATAAAATCTCTACTTTTACTGATTTTTTTTGTTTGCTTGTTCTTATCAGTTCTGACAGATGCATCAAAACCTCCCACTATGATTGTGAATTTCTCTGCTTTTCCTTCTAGGTCTGTTAATAATAATAGTGCAAAACTGGAAAAACTTCAAATGTCCATCAACCGAATGAGTAAATTATGGTCAGTTCATACAATATGTTACTACACAGCAATGAAAGAGAATAAACTGTACTTACAAGCTACATTATGAATGAATCTTGGAAACAATGCTGAGTAAAAGAAGCCATACACAAAATAATAGCATATGATTTCTGCAGAGTTCAGGTGTCTTTGAGACCACCCTCACTTCTGACACCAGCTACAAAATTCAGGGATCCCCAACACCACCCTTAAGTTTTGTTGCCAACTGCAAATTCAGGGGTTCCTAAGAGCATCCTCAAGTTTGATAATTTGCTAGAAGGGCTCATAGAACTCACTGAAACTGTTATACTCATGGTCACAGTTTATTACAGCAGAAGGATACAGATTAAAATCAGCCAAGGGAACTTCGGTGCATGGTGCCAAGTCCAGGAGAGTTCTATACATGGAGCTTTCAGTTGTCCTCTCCCGGTGGAATTGTGGGAAGAGCTGACTTTTCCCAGCAACAGTGTATGACAGTACACATGGAGTGTTGCCAACCAGGGAAGCTCACCTGAGTCTTGGTGTTCAGAGTTTTTATTGGGGCTCATTCATATAGACATGGTTGGCCATCCATGTGGCTGACCTTTAGTCTCCAGCCCCTATGGAGGTCAAGTTGATACCAGTTGGCATAAGGGCCCCAGGTAAACAGACACTTATCAGGCGGGACATTCCCAGGGCTTTGAGATCACCTCCCAGGAGCCTAGGGCAAAGGCAAGAACTTGCTCTGGATAAGGTTAACTCTACTACACAATCTCTTTTAGGTGAAAGTTCAAAAACAAGCAATATCAGGTTATACTTGTACAAGGCTAGATCACAGTAAACTTTTGAAAGGAGGGAATGAGTGGGCTTTCTAGGGGGTTCACAATGTTCTCTTTCTCTGGGTGGTATTTACTCGGGTGTTTGCTTTGTGATAATTCACTGAGCTCTACACTTAGAATTTGATTACCTTTGTGTGTGTGTAGTATAAATTTCAAAATTTAAAACAATTTGTAAAAGAAAGTTCTAAAATAACACAGCTAAATGTTTTAAATATATTTTTATATCAGCTTTAATGAGATATAATTTATATATAACATTTGCCAATTTTAAGTGTGGAATTTGATGAGTTTTGATGAAAGCATGTAGTCATGTAGTCATCATCACAGTCAAGATAGAGAACATTTCCATCACCCTAGAAAGTTCCCCCACTGCCCCTTTGCAGCCAACTCCCTCCTATTATGGCCAAGACTGATCTTCTTTCTATTGCTATACTTTTGCTTTTTCTAGAATTTTATATAAATGGAATCATACACTTTTTAGACTTTTCTGTCTCTTTTGTTTCACGCAAGACAATACTTTTGAGATTCATCTATGTTCTTGCATATATCAATAGTTTGTTCTTTTTTATTGCTGTGTAGTATTCTGTTGTATAGATACATCACAATCTGTTTATCCATTCACCAGATGATAAACACTTGAGTTATTTCCAGTTTAAAACTAATATTTTTTTTAAAAAGCTGCTATGCACATTTAGAAACACATCTTTGTGTCTACATATGTTTTCATTTCTCTTGGGTAAGTACCTCAGTGTCGAATTGCTGGGTCATATGGTAAATGTATGTTTAACTTTTTAAGACAGTAACACACTGTTTTCCAAAGTGTCTGTACCAGTTTGCATTCCCATCAGTGATGCTTGATCGTTCCAGTTACTCCACATCTTCGCCAATACTTGGTATCATCAGTCTTTTTAATATTAGCCATTCTAGTGTGTGTGTAATGGTATCTTTCTATATTTTTAATTTGCATTTCCCTAAACACAAGTGATTTGGAGCATTTTTATGTATACTTATTTGCTATTTATATATATATTCACTGGTGAAGTGTTGGTTCAAATCTTTTGCTAATTTTAAAAAATAAGTTGTTTGTCTTTTTAATGTTATACAAGTTATATACATTCTAGATAAAAGTGCTTTATCGTATTTATGTTTTACAAGTATTTTCTCCCAGTCTGTGGCTTGCCTTTTTATTTTCTTAGCAATGTCTTTTGAAGAGCCAACGTTTTAAATTTTGATGAAGTCCAGTTTATCAGTTACTTTTTAATTTTATAGATTGTACTTTTTGTGTCCTAGTTAAGAAATTTTTGTCTAACCCAAATTACTAAGATTATCTAGAAGTTTTATAGTTTTAGCCATTACCTTTAGGTCTATGATCCATTTCAAATTAATTTTTGTGTGTGATGTATTGTGAGGGTTGGCCTTTTTTTTTTTTTTTTTTTTGGTGAGGAAGATTGGCCCTGAGGTTGGCTCATTTTTTGCATGTGGCTATCTAGTTGTTCCAGCATCATTTTAAAAAGATTCTTTCCCAAATGAATTTCTTGACACTTTTGTGGAAAATCAATTAGCTATGTATATGTGGATATATTTCTGCATAGTTTTGTTGATCTATGTGTCTGTTTTTATTCCAATACCACACTGTTTGGGTTTTTGTATCTTAATAATAAGTCTTGGAATTAGGTAGTGTAAGGTCTCCAACTTTGTTCTTTTGTGCACTTAATAACAGCTTCAAAAATACATGAAGCAAAAACTGATATAACTGCAGGGAAAGTAGACAAATCCACAATTATAGTTGGCGATTTCAATGATTGATAGGCCAAGTACATAGAACATCAGTAATGATATAGCCGACTTGAATAACACAAGTCAACCAACGAAACCTTATTGACATTTATAGAACATTCCAGCCAACAAGAGCAGAATACACATTCTCATCAAGTACATGAGGAACATTTACTGAGTATGACCGTCTTCTGGGTCATAAAACCAAGACTCAATGTATTTAAAAGGATTAAAGTCATACAAAATATGCTCTCTGGCCACAATGAAATTAAATTAGAAATTGGTAACAGATCTCTGAAAAAATCCTCAATAATTTTGAATCTAACCTGTAGACTTAGGAAGAATTCAAAAGGGAAAATAAAAAGTATTTTAAACTGCATGAAAATGAAAACACAACATATCAAAATTTGTGCAGAAAAGAATTCACATCTCAGGCCTCATATTGCTATCCTTAGAAAGACTTTGCATGCTTAGCCTTTGGCTGGTGTCTGGGAAGGTGGATTTCCGCAGCATTGCCACCACCCTAATTGATAAGAGTGGCTCAGTGTGCCTAAAGTGTTGATGCAGACATTATAGTTTATGCTGAACCCTGCTTTCCTTCTGGCGGTCTGGAATTTGGGTACATGCCAGGCAGAGGTGCCTACATGGTTAGCCCTCATTAAATGTGGGCATTGAGTTTCTAACCAGCTTCTCTGGTTTGCAACATTTCACACTTTTTGTTCTAACTTCTTGCTGGGGGAATTAGGCATGTCCTGTGTGACTCCACTGGGAGAGGACTCCGAGTGTTTGCTGAGTTCTGTGTGTCCTCCTAGCGAACCATTAAACCTAGTGTGTGGACCTGGGGACTCCCAACATACTGCCGAAGCAGTACCTAGGGGAAATTTATAGCACTAATTGCCTATATTAGAAAAAAAGAAAGGTCTCAAATCCAAGAACCTCAATCTTTTTCTTAAGATAGTAGAAAAAGAAGAGCAAATGAAATGCAAAGTAAGCAGAAGAAAAGAAACAATAAAGATCAGAGCAGAAATAAATGAAATAGAAAACAACAAAAAAGAAAAATCAGTGAAACCAAAAGCATTTTCTTGGAGAAGATTAATAAAGTTGATAAACTTCTAGTCAGACTGAGTTGCCCAGGGAGATAATTCTCTGACTTTTATAATTGCAAAATTCAATCAATAAAACATAATGAAGATAGATTCTCATGTACCCACTTTTCAAGACTAACACTTGATTGAAAAGGTTTATTATTCAATTAACAAAGATTTTTTCAAAAATGTTTGCAGTAGGATTACTTCTAATGACAAACCAATTTAATTATGCAATTTTTCTATAATTTATTGAGGAAAATAAGATACCGTTTATATATTAAACAAATGTCATCTTAAGCAGTTCCTAAACATAAGTTTGAATATTGTGTTTGAGAATTTGAGATTCCAGATAAAGCAAGTAAGCCAAGTTGACTGACTAAGGATAAAAATTCTTAAAATGTATTTATTCTTTTTGCTACTTTGAATATTTCTCTATTCCCTGACATTTTAAAAAGAAAATTAAGACAAATTTTTTCTTTGCATCATTTCCTTCATTGCTTGCTTTTCTGCTTTGAAATAGCAACCTTGGCTGTCAATCAAGGATATGCTAAGCTGTAAGTGCATTGTTCTTGCCAGGACGTTAAGCCAACTTACTAAATGTTTTCCACTCACAGAAGTGTGCAGAGAACGTACACCTTCTCTCTACACTGCCCATTTCCAGCTGCTTCTCAATGTCTAGCTCTGTGTCTGTAGTTTGTCTTCCCTTGAAGCTGAAGAAGAATCGTCAAGGTAGAATCTTGCCGGCCTTCTCCTAAGGAGCCTTCTTAAGTAGAGGTCTTGATTTTGTCATAAAAGAACTCCCATAAATGAACAGAGAACATCAGATACGGCTTCCAATTAACTTTGTTAGTTATGACTCTAGTTTTGAAGAATCTTTATTCTTTCGTCAATGAGAGAGAGAATCTTAGGTTTTAATAGAGGGTGTTGAGGGACCATGGTGTAGTGTGCTTTATAATTCTTCACTCCTCCCTCTATTGTCTGTTTGATCAGCTTTTGAATGGAAATACCTGGAGGCTGAGGGTAGGGATTATTTGGTTAGAAATATTAGCCCCCCAAATGTAACTTTAAAACCTTAGCTTACGGGACTGGCCCCATGGCCGAGTGGTTAAGTTCGTGTGCTCCGCTTTGGCGGCCTGGGGTTTCACCAGTTCGGATCCCGGACGCGGACATGGCACCGCTCATCAGGCCATGCTGAGGTGGCGTCCCAGATGGCACAACCAGAAGGACCTGCAACTAGAATATACAACTATGTACTGGGGAGCTTTGGGGAGGAGGAAAAAAAAAAGATTGGCAACAGTTGTTAGCTCAGGTGCCAATCTTTAAAAAAAAAAACAAGAATTTATGGTATGGAAGATAATCTGTTCAAATCAGCACCGGGTAAGATAAGATGAAAGTATAAGAAATAATATCAGAGCTATGATGACCTGAATCATTTTATATGCTTTAAGAATATATCTGAATCTTTGAAAATTAGCCCTATTTATCAGATTATGTGGCAGCTGTGTGCCTGCTTTAATTTGTAGCACCTGCCTTGGTAAACACTCTTTACCTGGTATACTTCTGACCTGAGGCAAATTGGTCTAATGGTTCTGGAAAGAATAAAGCGTTTTTGAGTCAGACATGGATTTGAAACTGAACTCCACTACTTACTAGCTGGTGGGACCTTGGGGAAATAATGGATCTGTAAAGGGAAGATAATAATACCTGCCTACCTACCTTGCACCTTGTTGGGTGGATTATGTGAGGTAGCATGTAAAATATCAAGCATAGCACTTATTACATAATGGATGGTCAATAAATGCCAGCTTATATATTTATTGGTTGCCTACTATGTGCCAGGCACTATTTTAAACAACACATACATCAGTGGAACCAAAAAGGTTCTACTCCCATCGAACATAACATTCTCCATTTTCTCTATGGAGCTTACATTCTCCCTTCAGTTGGAGGAAGTAGTATGATAGGATGTGGTGGAATAGACAGTAAGAAATAAGCGTAATAAATAAGTAAGCCATATATTGTGTTGTAAAGTGATAACACCTTTTTCTCCAGAGAGAAATGTAGAGGTGGAGCAGGAAAAGAAGTTAAGGGATGGGATTGCAGATTGGTTCCAATTTTTAAAATGGTGGTCAGGATGGCTCTCTTTGAGAAGATGACATTTGCGTCAAGACTTGAAGAAGGTGGAGGGGTTAACCTGTTCTTATCTGGGGAAAGAACATTCCAGACAAAGGAAAAGGCCAGTGCCAAGACGTAAGGTGAAAGGCCTAAGATGAAGGACCTCTAGCAGGCCAGTGTGGCTGGAGCAGAGTAAGTAAGAGTAGTTGGAACTAAGGTCAGAGAGTTATTTGGGAGGTAAGGTAGACCATGTAGGATGTGCCAAAAGTGTTTGGTTTTCACTCTGAGATGAATTTATAAGGGGTTTTGAGTGGACGAGTGACATAATCTCAGTTCCCAGGATACTCTGGCTGCTGTGTGGAGACCAGACAAGAGGATGAGCGTGGACGCAGGGAGACCAGTTAGGAGGCTTTTGCCGTAATCCAGGTGAGAGCTGATGATTGGCATGCAAGGGTGCGGTAATTAGTAGTGGAGGTGGTGAGAACTAGGAGGCTTTTGGTTGTGTGATTGGAAGGTAGAACCATCAGGATTTCTTACCATTGGATGTGGTATGTGGGAGAATAGTGACAAATAGAAATGGCAAGCAATAGGATATATTGGAGTACATGAAGAAGCCATTTGGTGTAAACCTAATTCGGCCTGACTTTGTTTTTTCCAAAAGGGCCTGACGGTGGCCGTTGAGCATGCATTGTGTATCTGCTTTAAACATTTCCTATGGCAAGAACAAATGGCCTTAAGATAAAGGTGCAACTTCCCTCCCACATTGGCATTTCCTTAAGGATAAGCATCTTTCCTTAGGCTAGGAACTGATTGCTGTGCTCACCTTTGACCACCCAGCTCACCTGTGACCACCCAGCTCGAGACAACAGACGTGCCACCCTGCTGTGTCCACCGAGACAGCAGACCTACCTGCTGTTTCCATCAATCGCTGTGCTGACAGAGCAGTCTTGTGACTATTGTAAAAGGGACCTTTCAATCATATGTGAAACATCCTGTTTGGGGGTATATAACCACTCTGTACACCCCACTTCTTTGGTTCCCTTTCTTCCTTTGGGAAGAAAGGCCCCGGGCCATGGTCCTCACATTTTAGCTCAGAATAAACTCACCCAAATTTTCATTTATAGATTGGTTATGGATTATTTTCGTCGACAATAGAAATAATGTCCTCACATTTATGAGTGTGGAACTTCTTTGCAAGTCTTAGGAACTGTCCTGTGGGCTGCCACCCTTTCATTCAAATGCAATTTTAGTTTTCCCTTTTCTTCACCTCCTTTCTTTTTAAGCATGGGTCCACCAGGGTGCTTCCCTGAGCAAATCTTCCTGGTAATACATCTGTAAATAGACCCAGCAGGTACTTTAGCTCAGATAGTCCATGCACCGCTGAGCAGTTGGATGTTCAGTCAGTTTGTGAAAAGAGAAATAAACAGAATGCAGGGTAAGGCTTGTGATCTTAAATTCCTTTAGAGACCATTAGACCAAGATACACACATCCCAAGATTCCAAATCATTGTAAGCAATGGAGAGGCAGGCGATTGATGGTACTTTATTTTTAGTAAATCACTAAAGAGAAAATGCTTCTCCAAGAAGAGCCAGGTATGCACGAGCATAACCTTCAAATGCCCTTTGCAGAAGCAAGAGGGAATAAATGGTGATGAAAAGTGGAAGTTAAGAGCTTTACTCTTGTCTTACCTTCTGTAGTAGCTTTATTTATAGGTTCCAAAAAACCTGAAAAGCAAGTGTGAAAGAAAAAAAAAAAGCCAGGTACTCTATCAGAGTGCAAAGACTCATTGTCTTCACTCTTGGAAAAGCATTTGGAGGTTGTTATTGATTAATAAGAAATGGTGAATAAGCCTCTAATGCAATTTTAAAGAATGTTCACTCTGGCTTTTGTAGTTCCCAGCAAGGAAAAGAGGACATTTAAAGAAATAAAAGTCTTTAGAAGCTGTTTTAATGTATCGACATGAAGAGCTAAGAGAGCTATGTAGATTTAGGGAAGGAGTTCTTAACCTACGGTCCATGAATAGCCTTCAGAGGGTTTGAGAATGACCCATAATTGTATGTAAAACTCAGTGGGCAGGTGCAAGTATACATCTTCCTTGGGAGAGGGTTCGTATTTTTTTCCAAAAAAAGTTCAAACTCACAAACTATAGACTCCAGGCAGTGACCTTCCCTTGCTTATGCTCATGAAATTTAAAGGCAGCCCCAAAGTCTAAGGACCAGAGGCACTGATAGACCAGGATGTAAACGTGCCCCCAGGATTTGTGCAGCATGCAAAGCTTCCAAACGTGTGGCAGGTGTGTGTGTGTGTGTGTGTGTGTGTATTTGTGCACATGCGCCTGCACGTGTAGGGGATAGCATATCTGGATGATTATTACTTGAATCAGTCCTTAATCCAGCCTTTTGGATACATATTTGGATCCCATGTGGAAAAAAGACTTTAAGTGAAAACTAAAAGAGTGCATGGTATATTCCTTAATTTGTGATTGACTTTGGGGCAGGGATAGGAAAGTCAAGATAGATATTAACCAGGATACCAGGAATTTTCCTACGGAAAACTTCTCCCTTTTTTCTCTTGGACAGTAAACAAAAGAAACCAGGCTAATAAATCTTGTTAAATAGAGCAATTGAACCGATGGTAATGAAACCCCCACATTTTCAGACAGACCAGTGGAAACGTTAAGCCAATTTAAAAAACCCCATTCCACAGAGTGTTACTAGTTGCTGGATTGTACAGTCATGAATGGTGGTATAGAATTATCTTTGATCTGTTGTACTGTCAGTGTGACCAGGAGAATGGCTTGCTGATTGGCTCGGGCCTGGGTTTTGTGCAGTTCCCTGCACTTAACACTGTAGCCAGAGGAATGGGATACCTTGACTGGCTTAAGCCAATCAGGAACCTCTTATGTCAGGTAGCATCAGTACTACACAAACTATAGGGTTGAGAATGGGGAGAATGGCCTATACTAACCAGAATGGCAATGGAAACTGTGCTGCAAACCACAAGGATTTTACCATTGCTCTGGATCGCCTCTAAAAAGGGGTACAGATGAACCTATACCATACAGGCTTGCAGCATTGGCACCATGAGGCTTTCTGATAGGGCTGAAATGATATAACAGCATCTTCTGGCCAGAATCATTATGCCCATGGGATTAATAGCAATGTCTACAATGACAGGAAGAACAAAAGGGACTATCTTGATTCCAAGTAGCAGCCAGAGAGACTTCAGTGCCACACAGCAATGATGACATCAGGAGTAGGGTTGGCATCAGGGAACTTCCAAGGAGATCTCAAATTTGTGAGAAGACCCCAGCATCCTTGAAAAACCATGTGGTCACTCTTTGAAATCACAGGGGGAATTGCTGCCAACAAACTGGGATCCCAAATGCAATGAGGATAATTGGATTCCTGGGTGGCAGGAATCCACCTGCACTTAGCCACCAAAGGCAAGGGGGGCATGGTTACCGTAAAGGACAGCAGAGTCAAAGCAGCAATCAAAATAGTTTGACTCCCAGAGAACTATGATGCTGGCTATTGAGTATAATGTCCCTAGGAGACAGTTAGATGAGAATCTGCTGAATTTTAACTTGATTAGTATGAGCAGAGAAGTTATAGTGCAAGTCTAATTTGAATCACCAAAACAAAGAGTCATAGCCTCCCAATTAATTCCCAGACATGAGCCAGTTTAGAGATCCAGACCCCTTGAATGAAGGGGAGGCTTGATCCCCTTGAGGGAGACCCCGTACTCTGCTAAAAATTTATGCTGTTAATATTTCTCCTAGCCTTCCTCAAAGGGACTTTTGGCCTTTAACCAGGTGACTGCATTGGGGAAAAGGAAATAATCAGAACTTTTGGGGATTACTGGACACTGGCTCTGAACGGACTCTAATTCCAGGAGATCTAAGATGTCACTGTGATCCAACAGTAGAAGCAGGGGCTTGTGGAGGTCAGGTGATGAATGGAGTTTTAGATCAGGTCCGTCTTTCACAGTGGGCCGGTGGGTCCCCGAACCCATCTTGAAGTTATTTTCCCAATTCCAGTATGAATAATTGGAATAGAATACTCTGCAACTGCTAGAATCCCTGCATTGGTTCCCTGACCTGTGGAGTAAGGGCTGTTATTGTAGGAAAGGCCAAGTAGAAGCCACTGGAACTGCCACCCTAAGGAAAATAGTAAACCAAAAGCAATACCACATTCCTGAAGGGATTGCAGAGATTAGTGCTACCATCAAGGACTTGAAGGATGCAAGGGTGGTGATTCCTACCATACCCCCATTCAACTCACCTTTTTGGCTGGCATAAAAACAGATGATCTTGGAGAATGGTGGTGGATTATGGTAAACTTAACCAGATGGTGACTGCAATTGCAGCTGCTATTTCAGATGTAGTTTAATTGCTCGAGCAAATTAACACAACCCCTGGTACCCGGTTTGCAGCTGGATTAACTACCAAAATACGTTTCCAACTCATTTTACTTTTTCTTAGATTACTCTAGCTAAATGCTGCATTATTTGAGTAGTTCAAAATATTTAATTACTTAGCTTTTTTTTTTTTTTTGAAAGATTGGCTCCTGGGCTAACATCTGTTGCCCATCTTCTTTTTTTTTCCTTCTTCTACCCCCAAAAGCCCAAAGCCCCCCAGTACATAGTTGTATATTCTAGTTGTAGGTTCTTCTGGTTGTGCTGTGTGGGGCATCACCTCATCATGGCTTGAGGAGTGGTGCTAGATTCGTGCCCAGGGTCTGAAGTGGTGAAACCCTAGGCCGCTGAAGCAGAGAGCG
This sequence comes from Equus quagga, assembly GCF_021613505.1. Classification (NCBI taxonomy): domain Eukaryota; kingdom Metazoa; phylum Chordata; class Mammalia; order Perissodactyla; family Equidae; genus Equus; species Equus quagga. The sequence continues at coordinate 56,722,540 of NC_060280.1, read as the reverse complement.
CGAGCTTAACCACTCAGCCACGCGGCTGGCCCTACTTAGCTCTTTTTATAACAAGGAGCAAGCCACATTTTGGATTCTTGATCTGCACTTAAGTACAAAACTTAGTTCTTTAACGGTGAAATTGTGGTTTACTTAGCAGCAAGCAGCAGCTCCTCAAGGACTCATAGAAGGCACAACCTCATAACTGGGTATTCAAAAATCGCCCCGGGTCTCTCCAACCGTTATTACTAATGCCTGGCCCTGCACTCCGTACCACATACAGACTGTACTGTACCTTAACATTTAGTACTGTGAATTGATTATGTCTTGTGCTGTTCACAATTATTTCTTGCATTTGAGGTCACCAAGTCCAGTTGATTCCTACTCCTGAGTATTTCATGCATTGATTTCTCCCCTGCCTTAAGCCTCACTTCTCTGATTTTCTACACTGCTGTCCAAACGAGTTTTATAAAATCTAAAGATGTTTCTCCTTAACTGAACTCTGTCAGTGACTTTCATTTCCTGGTAATGAAATCCAAACTCCTGTAAATAACAGATGTGACTCTAACTTTCCTCTGTTAGGTCTCCCCTCTCAGTTCTCTCTGCTCCCCACTTCACACCCAGGGCTCCATTCACACCAAATTATTTGCTCTTTCCCATGCATGCCTCACACTTTCCCTGTATTTTTTACTGATTCTTGCTCCTTGTGCTTTCCTTTTCTGTTATTTTTACATACTCAAATCTTATCCATTATTTAAGACCTACTTTAAATGTTATCTTCTCCATAAAGCTTTTCCTCATTCCTCCAGATGGGAATAATTTCTTTTTCTTCTGATTTCCAAAAAATTTGATCTGGGATGCTCTTGTTTATTCCTTTGTGCCGTATTATATTCATTTGCCTAGATGAACTATCTTCTTTATTTTAGAATGTAAGCTTGCTAAGAATAAGAACCCTGCTGATAAATAGTAGGGAATTAATAATTATTTGTTGAAAGAATGTCATAAAAAGATATTAGATTGTAGAGAGTTTGAGAAGGAAATATTAATGAGTTTGATATCTATTATACCTCTTGTATCAAGTTTAATCATCTCCCAAGATGCTTACAGGTGTGTAAAAAATATTATCTGGTATGATAGAGGGGTAGTAATGGGATAAGAACTATATCATGCCATCAGGCTTTCAAAGAGGATGCATTGTCACTCTTCGTGCTTGCATCATTCATTGGTTTGTTCAATATGCAACAAATAATTATTGAATGCCTGCTATGGGCCAGGCACTGTCCTGGTTCTAGATAACACACTGGTGAATGAAACAGACCCGGCCCTTGCCTTTCTAAGGCTTAACTTATTGTGTGAAGGACAAACAATAAACAAGTTACTATGCAAATAATTATATAATTACAAATTCTGATAAGTGCTCCAAAGACATAAGTTGGATTTGCTGATAGAGAATAAAAGCAGAACAGCTCCTAAAGAATGGGGCTACCAAAAAAGTAAATGCATTTTTAATCTAAAAATTTTTTTTTAAGGATTGGTACCTGGGCTAACAATTGTTGCCAATCCTTTTTTTTTTCCTGCTTTATTTCCCAAACCCCCCTGATACATAGTTGTATATCTTAGTTGCACGTCCTTCTAGTTGTGGGATGTGGGACGCCGCCTCAACGTGGCCTGACGAGTGGTGCCATGTCCGCGCCCAGGATCCAAACCCTGGGCCGCTGCAGCGAAGTGTGCGAACTTAACCACTCGGCCATGGAGCTGGCCCGTAAAAATTTTAATAAGTAACATATTCACATGATTCAAAAATGTAAATACAAAAAGGCGTTTAATGTTTTCACCACTGAGTAGCTTTTCACTGAAAACTTTTGCATTATTTTAAAATTTTTGAACGCCGTAAGTCTATTATCTATTCAACCCCTTTCATCCAAATGCCAAGTTCCCAGCATCTTGCTGTTTCCAGTTGTGGTAGCAAATGGCTTGCAATGATCCCTGCTCTTCGGTGTTCATGCCCTTGTGTGATCCCCTGCCTTTGTCTGTGGTCTGGACCTAATAACTTGCTTTGACAAATACAATACAGCAAAAGTGATGGGCTGTCACTTCCATGATTGGGTTACAAAGGACTGACTTCTGAGCCAGACCTGATGGCCTAGTGGTTAAAGTTTGGTCTGCTCTGCTTCAGCGACCTGGGTTCAGTTCCCAGGTGTGGAACCACGCCACTCGTCTGACAGTCCCATGCTGTGGCAGTGGCTCACCTAGAAGAACCAGAAAGATTTATAACTGGAGTATACAACTATGTACCAGGGTTTTGGGTAGGAAAAAAAAAGACTGACTTCTGTCTTGCTAGTAGACTCTCTATTTTCTTCCTGGCTAGCATGCTTTGGGGATGGCAGCTGCCATGTGGGAGAGGCCACATGGCAACGAACTGAGGGAAAACTTTGTCAACAGTCAGTGAGGAACTGAGGTCCTTAGTCCAAAAACCCTTGAGGAACTGATGCTGCCAACAACCACTGAATGAGTTTGGAAGCAGATTCTTCCCATTGAAGCTTCAGATGAGACTGCAGAACCTGTATTGAGGCCTTGATGGCAGCCTTGTGAGAGACAGTGAGACAGAGGACCCAGCAAAGCTGTGCCAGATTTCTGACACATAGAAACTGAGATAATAAATGTTTATTGTTTTAAGCCACTAAGTTTTGGGGTAATTTGTTATGCAGCAGTAGATAACTGATAAATCAATCTTTAGCCATTATAAAAATATGTATCTGCAATCATAAATTTTTATATACATCAATATTAAATAAATTTGTATATACGTCAATAATATGTCTAAAGGAACAACTCCAAAGTGTGGGATTGCCATGTCAAAGGGAATGTGCATTTGTAAATTTATTTGATATTTTGATATTACTCATCAAAGAATTCATACCAATTTACAGTCTCACCAATAGTATATGAGACTATCTCCCCATCTAAATTTGTTACTAAAATGTTGGGTTTTTGCCAGTCTGATAGCTGGAAAATCATAGCTCAGGGTATTTAATTTGCATTTCTGTTATGAGTGAGGTTGAACATATTTTCATGCGTTGTCATTTATAATTTATTTTCTGTGAATTGTCTGTTTACATCTTTTGACCATTTTTCTATTGACTTGTGAAGTTTTTCCATATTGATTTTTAGGGTTAGCTCTTTGTGAGATAAGTTGTGTATATTTTTTCCAGCTTCTTGTCTTTTTCCTTTGCTTATAGAATAGTTAGTCATACATGGGGCTTTGAGGATAATCTTTTCTTTAATGGATTTGAATTTTGCATCAAACTTATATTTTTCCTATCTTAAGATATTAAGGAATTGTCCCATGTCTTCTCCATTCCTACCCTATACTTAAATTTTAGCAATCTTTGACTTTATTTTTTATATTTAAATATTTGATCCATTTGGAGTTTATCTTAGTACATAGTGTAACATAAGGATCAAATTTGTTCATTTATTCCAGATGGCTACTCTGTTGACCCAATACAATTTGTTAGTTTATATTTATCCCACTGATTTGAAATGCCACATTTACCGTATAGTAATCTTCTGCATATAGTTGGATATATTTCTGTGCTTTCTAATTTATTTCACTATTTCTCTGTCTGCTCAGGTACTAGTCCCATAAAGTTTTAATTGTTGAAGATTTACAATATCTGGCAAGTCTAGTCACCTCACCCCTCCCTAACAATTGCCCTCTTAGAGTTTCTTGTCTGTCTGTTCCTTTTTTTTTCAAGTGAACTTTTGAATCATCTTCTCTAATTTAAAAAAACTTGGTATTTTTATTTGGATTGTGATAAATTTATATGTTAACTTAGGAAAAGTCGATTTTTTATGATGTTGAGACCTCTAACATATTTTATGTATTTTATGTACGTATTTTAACTAGTCATTTTATGTGTGTGTGTGTATGGGTGTGTATAACCTTTAATTTGTGTGTACTAATTTTGTACCTTCCAGTTGTAATACCTCCATTACAATCTGAAATAGTAGTGGACATTGCAGTTATCTTTACCTTATTCTTAACTTGAGTGAAATGATTCTTGTGATTTCCATTAAGCATGCTACTGGTTTTGAGGCTAAAAGGACTGAAATTTTATTGTAGTATCTAGTCTATTTCTATTTTATTGAGTTTTGTTTAAACAATAATTTTGTTAAATTTTTAAATGGTATTTTTAGCACTCAAAGATATAAACATAATTATTTTTCCTTATATCTATAATCTGATAAATTACGTTAATAGATGTTTTAATGTTGAATTACTTTTTCAAAATTTTCAGTTGAACCCCACTCGGTCATGTTGTCCTTTTCTTTTAATGGGCTAATATTTTAATCAGGATTTTTGCATTGATATTCATAAATGAGAATTGTTTGTAGTTTTCATTTGTCTGCAGTCTTTGTCAGGTTTTAGTATCAATGTTGTATTCTCTTTTTTTAAAAGGTTGGCACCTGAGCTAACATCTGTTGCTAATCTTCTCCTGGAAACCCCTAGTACATAGTTGTATATTTTAGTTGTATATCCTTCTGGTTGTGCTATGTGGGATGCCACCTCAGCATGGCTTGATGAGTGGTACTAGGTCCACGCCCAGGATCCCAACCGGCGAAACCCAGGGCCTTCTGAAGTGGAGCGTGCAAACTTAACCACTTGGCCATGGGGCCAGCCCCTATATTCTCTTAACAATAACAATTTGGAAGTTTTCTCTCCACTTGCCTACTTCCCTCCACCTCACTCCTCAAGCTCTAAGATAGTTAAATAGCATTGGAATGATCTGCTCCTCATAGGGTTGGTAGAATTCTTTCACGAAGGAGTCTGGGCCTTTTCATTTTGTTTGGTTTCTTGGGTGGGGGTTAACTCTTTGACAAATTTTCTATTTCTTCTTTGGAAATATAATTAGATTTTCTGCCTCTTCTGGCGTTAGATATTATATCTTAGAATATTATTCCCCTTACCCAGGTTTTCATAATTGTTTACACAGAATTGAGTTGAATGAAGTGGTCTTTTATGATTCTTTTAACTTTTCTTCCCCTGGTTACTTTTTCTTCTTTCTTATCTTGGGTTTCTGTATTTTCTCCCATTATCACTTGTTTCAGTTAGTAGTTTGTCTAACTTTCTTTCCAAAGAATTAGCTATTGGGTGTGTTCCTTAATACTTTTTTATAAAAATTTTCTAACTCATTCATATTCTTCTTTCTGCTTTCCCTTTTGAGACAGATGCTTAATTCATTTATTTTCATTTTCCTCTTATATTCATATAAGTTTTCCATTTTCTTGTAAACTCTGCTTTAGGTTCTGATAATGTCATGTTTTTATCGTGATTGAGTTTAAGAAATCTGGCAACTTCCATTGGTGTTTCCTTTTTGATCAAAGAGTTACTTACATAAATGACATTTAAATTTTCCAGGCACAGTGGGAACTTTTATTTTCTGATTTTCTAATACATTTTTTAAAATTCCCTAATTTTCCTACTCTTACTGCATTTGTGTTCAGAGAATATTGTCTGTGCTGTTTCTACTTTTTATAATTTATTGAGACTTGGTTTGTGGCCTAATATATGGTTAGTTTTAGTGAATATCTGAGCATCTGAAAAGAAAATGTTTACTTTGGAAGTGTAAATTTAGATGCATATCGATCAGATCTGCCTTATTTATCATCTTCTTTGAGAAGTTTGTTTCTTTACTTTCCAAATTTGATTAAAGCTATCCCTAGCTTCTTTACACCAAGATTACTAGGAAGTCCAATATCATTAAAAGCAGCCTGTTTAAAGGTTGCCCTTTGCATAAGTCACGGCCCCAGCAAATAGCACAGATGACACACTCAAATTAGGTAATAGGGGACTGTTTACAAAAGTGTGGGCAAAGTGAAGGGAAACCGTCAGAGAAAGGTGAAGCCCCGCATGGCTGGCAACTGTCGCTGTAGGAGAGGGCTGACTGACAGGAGCTGTGGCCTTTGATAAAAGAACACAGACATTTTAATCTGCAGCCGTACAGGTAGGAAGTCAGGGGAATAAATACACCTACTTCTCTCTTTTCCAGTCCCCAGCCTGTGTCTCTCACTGGCTGAATTCAAGAGGAAACCAGAATGCAAAGGAGCCCAGTGATGCAGTCCATAAGGTCAGCCTGGGGCACAGAGTATGGTGAAGAAGGTGTGGAGTGGATTTCCCCACATCTGACTGACAACTAACTCCCTTTTGGCCTGAAGCCCAAAAGTTACTTAGTTTCTTGCTTCCCTTTCCAAGGAACTAAAAGGCCTGGATACCATTTTGGAAGTGGAGAAAATTCTTTTCAGAGAGAAAGAGACAGCACTAGGTAATTTACCAATACCAATGCCCTGACAGCTTCTACTAGGTATTACTGTTATCACTGGTCAGACACTTCTGACCTTCCTCAGAAAACAGAAGATTCTGAGAGGTGAGAATGGGAAAAGACAAAGTTCTTTGAGCTCTAAAGGCAAGTGGTGATCAAGAGAATTGAGAGGCTCCACTCCATTTTAAAGTTCAGTTTAAACTACATAGAACGGCTCATCTGATATAGTGTTCTGTCCTCTCTCTACGTAATGCTACATGGATGGGAGAATATTCCCTTAAGGAATGAAGAATCTACATGCCTCCAGTCAGAGAATAACCTGTAAAAATACTGCTTGAGAAACAAATAGACCCAAGTAATTTTCTTGGACTACACAAAGTTCACGCAAGCAAGCCAGGATATTGTCATCGTATTTGACCTGCAGAAGAAATTTCATACCAAATTGGCCAAATGGCAGTTTTTATCTTGGGTGAAACTAAAAGGACATCTTCAGAATGTCAAGGTTGTAAAACAGTATCATTTAAAATACTGGAAACTTTTCCCACAGAAGCAGGTGGCCCTGTTTCTAATCTAGGCAGATTTTTTTTCCAGGCAGCCTTAGAACATTGCCCTTGTCCACTGAACAAAATGTCAGTAAGAGTCCCTCATGAGGGAAATTTCGTTTGAAAACTCTAAGTCAAACGAGTTCCTCCAAAGCCCCCTGAAATGAGAAGTGCCACGAGTGACCTCTATGCCTCCCAGAGGAGAAATACAAAGCAAGCACACCTGTCACACTTCATGGGGAGGAGGTCTGCACTGACCACCAAGCGGACATCTGGTCAACCCACTATCTGCTAGTCTGGAAAACTGACAGATGTGGTTTTAAGAAGCAACTTTCACAATTACAGAGAAAATGCTCTTGGGCACAAGAGCTATGATCTATACTGGCCAAAAAATGCTTTCCCCTCTATTAATTCTTAATTGTTGTTGAATTATCATTTTACATGGGTAAAAGGGCCCTTTGGAGGTTTTCCTACAATCTCCATATGGTGTGTAATCACCTAGAGCGGTTTTTCTCAAAATGTAGCCCCTTATCACCTACATAAGAAGGTGGTGCCTGATGAAAATCCAGGTTTCTGCGTCTGTGCAACTAGATGAACTAGAATCTCCGAGCCTGGGACCCAGGTATGTGCATTTTGACAGGCTCCCTGGACGATGTTTGTGTGCTTTAATGGTAAGGGGGGATTTGATTCTGTTTCTGTTTTAAATATTTCCAACAAGCTCACCGTGCTCAGGAGACCCAGGCTCAGGTTGCAACTTTGTCAGTTATCAACTGTGTGAGCTTGAGAAAAAAGACTCACATACACTTTCCGAGCCAGAGTTTCTTCATCCATAACTTGGGGGAAATAAAGCTTCCATTATATAGCAAATAAAAAAAGATTACAGGAGAGATTTATGGAAGAACTTTGTGAACTGCAAAGGCCTAAATAAATGACAATTGATTAGTTATAACAATAAGAGATTTTTAAGTGGAATAAATTGGTGTAGGAATTCAGAGGAAGGCTGAGACAATGTTTGGCTAGGGTAACCAAAGAAGAAATTCATGGAAGGAGTGGCGTCTGAGCAGCACTTTGAAGAGTGGGTAAGGATTTCAATAAGTGTAAATGGTGAGGGAATTACAAAGAGTGAAAGCAGAAATACACACCCCTACATTTTCAGTCTGGTTTGACTAGAGGGTCTTTACCTTCCTACACATCAGAAACAGCTGAGGAGTCCTTTAAACATACGGAGGTCTGGGACACACCCCAGCCAGTTAAACAAGAATCTCTGAGAATTGGGGCCTAGACCTCCCCATGTGATTCTAATGGGCAGCCTGGATTGAGAAGCACTGTTCTAGATGGTGTCGTCTGCATGGGGGAGAGGGGCATGAGAGATGAGGCTGGAGAGAGAGGTGGGGATAAGAATACAAAGGGTTTCAAGTGCTAGTTAAGGAAAGTGGAACTTATTATATAATAGAAGCAGAGTCCTGATAGTCTTCTGAGCAGCAGAGTGATTGAAGCAGCAATTCGGGAGGCTTAATCTGGTAGAGATATATAGAATGGGTTGGAGTGGGAGGAGGGAAGGTAGAACAGGGTCAAGGAGATTAGTTAGGAGGCCAGCAGAGTGGTCCATGAATGACATGAAGGGAAAATACATAAGCCTCTCTTAGGAAAAAATTAGATCAGAAAAATGAATTTCTTCTTTGTGGAAGATGGACAGCTTCAAAGCACTGTAGTGCTTGACAGCTAGATTAAAGCCTAAAGAAAAGATGTCAACACAAATGTAGTTTTGGTTCCTTTATACTATAATAATTGATCTGTAACCACCTAACTTAAAAAGAAAAGAAGATAATTCTTCTGGCACTCAGAAGCTTGATGGTTTATGGCCTTTTAATTGTTTCAGATGCTTCTTATTCATTGTTCAGATAAGTATACTTCAGGAAACAATAGTAAGTGAGAAAATCAAAAGTGAGTTTAAAATTTATCAGTTGACTTAAAAAAATGTAAAAACTTACTAAGCTTTTCATAACTTCTGAGTTCCATTTGTTTTCGTTGTGTTCAATGAACAACTTATCACAATAGAGATAAAAAATGATTTGAGAAGTTTCCTGACTCTTAAACAGTTCAGACAAGTTTTCTTTGCTTAACTGACAATGAACTGATAAGAAAAGGGGGTGTTTGGGGAGCAGTGGGAAGGAAAAGAAAGAAATACTTGTGAAAATCCTATAAAAGAAGATATAGCAACTACTTTGACAAGTAAGAGCAAAAGAGAATAGTTGGTGTCCTTGAGAGAAGTCCAGATATTTGAAGGAGACTTTGTTGGCTATTGGGAAAGATAAATCCAGCATCAGTTACTCCTGAGTTTGAGGTGCTACCCTCCCTTCCTCCTTTCTACCTCTGTCTCTTCTTCCTTCTTGGACCAGGTAGAGAAGATAAACCCAAAGATTACAATTTTATTGCCCTCTAGGAAACTAACAATTTTGTATCTAATTTAACAGTCTTATTTCAGCATTTCTTTCATAACAGACTATAAATTTCAGTTGTTCACATACTCCTGGAACCAGTGATCTTGTCTTCCTATTGGTTCTTTCATTAATGGGTTGAGTTAAACTTTGATATATGCTAAAAAGTAATTTTGTCTGAATTACTTTGTATTGTAGTATCTAACGGTTGGTAACTCCAATCTGTAAATACAAGCAGATTTAGAAGACCTATTTTATGCAAGCCAAGCTGTTTTTATGAAGCAGCATCCATAGGTCATAATCATACCTAGGCCTTTGGCAACTGTTGGTCTCCTATGGTTCACTGCATGATAGAAAGAAATTGCAAACTATTGTCATCCCCTGGTCCTGATCACCGTGAGGACATTGTCATTGTTCTTCAATGTTGAGTGCTATGGAAGCAGCAAGAGGACTTTTCAATAGTTCTCTGGCACAGATAATTTCTTCAACTCGTCTTTCTTATAGAGCTGCATTGTCCAATATGGTAGCCCGTAGCCACATGTAGCTATCTAAATTTAAATTATTTTAAATGAAATAAAATTTAAAAGTTCAGTCCCTTAGTTGGACCAGTCACATTTCAAACGCTCAATAGCCACATGAGCCTAGTGGCTGCCATATTGGAGAGTGCAGATATAGAACATTTACATCATCACAAAAAGTTCTATTGGACAGCACTGGTGTAGGAAATTTTAACCTTAAGTGAAAATGTACTGTAAAGCAGGCTACCACAATCTCAGGAGTATTTCTCTGCAAACCTGGCTTGTGGGATGAAAATATTTAAAAAGGTATCATTATTCTACACGGTGCCATGTTGTAGTTTTCACATTTTTCGCCTTTTGGTAAATGCTATTTTTTGCAGCCACGCTTGTTCACGAAAGGAACTGGATGTCAGCTGCAACGTGAGCTCTCAATCTGCATTATAACCATGTAAGCTGAGGCACTTTGAAGGGGAAATGTGCTATATCCTAGCAAATAGGATGAGGTTTCCAGAATAGAATCCCTCAAAAGTGGATATGATTGTTCTTATTAAATTCATTCTACTTATTTTCTAGAGATACATTGACTCTACGAATTGTACAGGTTTTTGTGATGTGTAGGAAATAGCCCCATAAGAAATTAGGTAAAAGGAAAATAATGCAGACCTTCGCATTTTCCTTCAAGAAGATAGGTCATGATGAAAAATAAGCTAGAGTCTGAGGAAGTAAGCAGAAACCATAGCAAAGTGGTAGCACTCAAACTTCTGCATTATAACCCTCCTCGCATATGACTATATGTGGCGCTATTAATATCCTGTCCCTTGGAAAGTTGCCTCTTTCGATTACCAACTTACTGGGGATTGACCATGTTTACTTTGTGAAATGTCTAGGACCTGCTCACTAATTGCACTCAATTAATATAACCTAATATAAAGTAGGGAGTTTTGAAAGTGGTTGCAGTTCTAGAGCAATAAGGAGACTTACTGCCTCTCAGACAGGGCCTCCTACTTGAGGTGGAGGGTGTGCTGGTGATTATTCTACTCCAGGTTTTGGCCTCAGGTTTGCAGGTTCAGAAACTCAATTTTGACAGGGCAGCCAGAGTCGATCAGGAGCAGGGAACTGAGTGTCAGGACCCAAAGTCATAAGAGACTGATCAAGACCCTTTTGTGCCTATATCGTGCAAGACATTTCTTTTCAGAGACTAGACTTCAACAAATAACATTTGTTATAATTTCCTTACTTGTAGTTCCAGCTACTCCCTTGTTAGGATTAAGGTTCTTAGGAGGTAGAGTTATTCCTCGGAAGATGCATGTGGAATACATAGAATAAAATGGAAATGGTGTCCCCTAGATTTGTGCCATGTGATGTCATGGGAATCATTGCACAGATAATTGAAGAGTTTTGAGGGACATTTTTCTTATGCTGTGATAAACATTGACAAAACATCAACAGCTCACTTCTCTGGTGATTGCATTGTCAAAATCTCTGCTTTTTCTTCTTGGACAATGGCTAAAGCTTGTTTTAGCTTTTTCTTTTTAGAGGCTCTAAAGGACTGTTCCCTTTCTATCACATGGTCTTTCTTCAGATGTAGATCACCTAAGCCCCAAGCAGGGACATCTTTTTTTTTTTTTTTTTGCTGAGGAAGATTTGCCTTGAGCTAACATCTGTACCAGTCTTCCTCCATTTTTTAGTGTGTGCGTCACCCCCACAGCATGGCTGCTAACACCGAAACTGGGTTGCTAAATCAGAGTGTGCTGAACTTAACTACCAGGCTATTAGGGCTGGCCCCACTTTTTAAAAACATAATCTACTCTGATCTGTTGTTGTAAGTGACCGAGATTGGTCTAAAATGGAGATAAAAATATAAATATGTTCTCCACTATCTATCACTAGTTTCCATTTAGCACACAAATGATCTATTATCCAAGACTAAAAGGGCTCAGTCATTGCAAGAAATGTTTTTTATTCTTTGATATTCTATTAAAGTTATACTTAACATCACTGCTTTTTGTCGTGAAAGGCAATAGAAAGTAAATGTTGGGTAATAATATTGATGTTGAAATCAGATTATCTTGGATTCTTCTATTACTTAATCTCTCTGTATTGCCCATCTGTAAAATGAGAACAATGATTGTACCTTCCTATGAGGGTTCTTGGCATGGACAACACACAGTAAATGTGAGTTCTTATCCTCACCCTCCTCTTCTTTTCTTTCTCCTCTTTCCCCAGCTTCTCTCAAAGTTTTGATCAATTATTTTAGTATAAAATTATTTTCACTGTGAAATTAACAACCATGGTCCTTAAACATGTGAACATTGCAACAAGTTGTCCTTGAATAAACGTATTCTCTCATTTTTTCCTTTTTGCCTAGGCTGTTCTCCTATTAGTGTTTGGTTACCATAACTCTCCACATATTCAATTCCTCACTCCAAATCATACCCCACTTCCACCCCTAGTCCCACCCTAGGATCTTGTTACGTGATGTCTAAAGCAGTCATTACAACTGACTCTTCAACAGATGCATGGGATTTCTCTATAGTAAGCATCTAATCTAAGTATCTAAGCCAAGACTGCCTGGCCCCTGCCACTGAGCAGTCTTTTGTGATATCTCCTCCTATGATTATAAAGCACGGTGCTCAGGGAGAGCAGACTCATTTTAATAAAATTACAAGCACAGTGTAACTAGCAAATCTGCTGATGGGGAAAATAATAGGGCTCCAAAGCATATGTGATTAGGACAATGCTATATGGAAATATGTCATTACTCTCTTCCATTACCATGGATAATTAACAGTTGATTGGTATTTAAAACACAGTGAACTTTATGCACGAGAAAATAGAAATTCACAGTTTGTTATTCCTTGTTTTCCTTGCTGAGAGGACTAAAAATCTGCTGACTGTAGGCTTAGCCAACCCAGGTCCTGAACGAGTGAAAGCCTCACCTGGCAAAATAGTAGAAGACTCAAACCCACTGAGATGGGTGGGATCAATTGGCTTGACCCCTAGCCACAAGTACACCAACATTGCTGTTGACTTGGGAGCACAGTGAATTCCAGCAGGAGCTGGGAGAAACTACTAGGGGTAGAAGATTACAGCCACCTCCATGGAGAAACAACATTCTTAAGTCACCAAAATCAAGGAAGTTTAACCAGTTTTGCTCTGGTTAGGGCAGGTGTCAATATCCAAGGGATTCAGGCCAAGGAGAAGACTGTGGGGATTCTTAGTAATCTGGTAGGGATCGAATCATAAAGGTTGGGAGAGCCATTCAAAATAGTGTGAGAGATAACAAAAGCAGGGTCCAGCCCCAGGAAAGAGGCTGGCAGGTGAGGGAGATCCCAGAGCCCCCCTCCAACTAAGCTGAAGCTCAGAACCAGGTTCCAGTTCCAGAATCCAGCCCCAGTTTTACCCCGATGCACAGAAAACCAGAAACTGGGGAGGATGGGCCACATGGAGTGGGATGTGAGAGGAAAGCATCCATTGTGCCAGATTCACCTCCAGGAACACCAGATGTGCGGTGGAAAAGTAGTCACCTAATTCCCTAGCACATAAAGCACTCTCAATATTCTGCTAATTTAGACTTTGGTTTAAATATTGTGTGGAGCCGAACTTGTTGGTGGCCGACCTCTAGTGTTTACAGTAGACAGGATACATCAGACAGAGGGAGGGTGTTTTCAAAGCAATTTTACTAAGACAACAGACAGTGAAAGAGTTCATCATGGTGACATCTTGAACGTTAAAAGCAATTTTTAATTAAAAAATCAATCAATTAAAATTAAGTTAAACACATTAGCACTTAACTAATGTGGACCAGATGAGGTGAAGGTGATTTTTGGACAGTATGGTCTCTAAATACAGGTTGCTGCTTTGTATGATGCTCAACCAGAGAAATAGCGATCTGTGCCAATTCTGGAGAAGGAGTGGCATGGTGGACTTTCTGAGAAATGGTTTTCTTAGTTTCCTACGTGACTTGTAAATATGAATGTAATGAATATAACCAGGATACGTGCCATAAAGCTTACAAGAAAAATGAATTACTGTGGCATCAGGTAATTGACAAGGATATGATAAGGCCTCAGTGAAGTCTAAAAATAATTGTTGCTGACATACACTAAGCATTTACAATTATGAGGCACGGTTCTAAGGTTTATATGTTTTAACTCACTTAATTCTCACAGATTTTCTATAAGGTATATATTATTATTTGCATTTCACAAGTGAGGAACCAGGCATGAAGCAGATTATGTAACCTGACACAGCTAGTAAGTGGCAAAGTTAGTGTTTAATCCAGGAAGTCTGGCTTTAGAACTTGTGAATTGAACACCTCACTGATACCTTTAAATTATTACAAGAGTGACTGGAAGACAGGGGCTTTTAAATCTATGTGATTGACTTAGCACATTGTTAGAAAAGGCTCTTAGCTTTTCCTTGAACTTTACTTTCTTCTAAAGATAGGCAGCATTATGTTGAAAAGAATTAAGATTGGTTTAATGGTAGAGTGGCCAGTTGATGTATTACCCAAACTGGGACACTCTCAAAAATAAAAAGAGGTGCTATTAATAACTTCCCCAGGAAAACTGGAACATTTGGTCATCCTATTTACAAGATATGTTTCAACCTTAAAGGCATGTAGAGTACTGGTGAAGTTGCCTATTACTGTACCCATCACATATTAATACATGTGTGTTACTGTATATGGTTTTCTCCAGACCATGTACCTGTATTTTATGGGCAATCTGAAGGATTTTCAAGGATAATTTTTGACTGTGCTTGAAGTTTGCCTTACACCTAGATAGTGGAATTTAGCCTCTACAGAATGTGACTTCACAATATAGATAGGTTAAGCATTTTCAAATGAGTTCTCTTATCCAGCAGGCTAGCCAATCTGTAGAAAAATGTTTTTGAGATATTTTGTACAAGCTGATAACTTTTGACTTCTTGTAAGGATTAGCATGAATTCTAAATAAATGAGGTTTAAAAAAGAGTGTTTCAAACTATAAGTAGACTAATACATTTCTTTAAATGAATACATCCATTCACCAAATTTGTTGAGCTCCCATGTGCCAAGCACTTCGCTAGATGCTAGAGAAACAGGAGGAAACAAACAAGCAGATAAACAGTCAAGATAATTGCAGGTAGAATAAGTACTCTAATGAAGATGAAATAGAGTGATATGTTAGAGTAACTGGGGAGTAGTGTCAGGGTGGGGAAATTAGATTGTGTGGTCAGGGAAGGCTCAGGAAGGGATATTTGATCTGAGACATGCATGGCCAAAAGTTGCCAATCATGTAAGAGTTCCTGGCAGAGGGAACACCAAATGCAAAGGCCTTCGGAGGGTAAGAGAACAGAAAGGAATCGCGTGTGACCAAGTCTCAGTGGTTGAGAGGTGGGGAGGGAGGAGATTGGTGAAAGGGGCAGTGAAAGGATAGCAGCAGTGCAGCTCAGATGCCCTGCACATCTCCATCATTCCTTGAAGACCAGATTTCAACATGTCATTGTTCCTTGAGCCTTGGCTGTCTTTAGAGAGGAATGGGACTGAATGATGTTAGGATCTTGCCAGAGGCAGGCTCACCAGTCTGTATGTCTTTACACAGTGGCGGGGATAGGGCAGAGCAGACCCTGTGAGATGAATGCAGATGCAAGCAGTTCGTGAGCATGAGCCAGAGCATGGCAGGCAGCTCTGGTCTTAGCTGTGACAACATGGGATAGTCTTTCCTCTACATTGCATTATAGGGTGGGGGAACAGGAATGGCAAGAAAAAAAGTATCAAAATCTAGTGTTTAGTTTCCTGATGTGCCCATTTTTAATGATTCTTTTGGTAGAGGGGCTCATGGGTGCTTCTTTCTCAACAATAAAATGACCTTTCAAAGCCCTTTTGACTGATAGAGATGCAAGGTCGCTGTGTAAACCATACAGAGTGGTTAGACAATATTTCATGCATGCTCTCTTGGATGCGTTTGGTACTGGGTGAGCAGGTGCCGCAGCCCCTCCAATCAACTTTGCCTTGGCTGGTTACCCTGACTTGAGATGCACCAGCTGTGCAGTGTGCAGCCTCCCTAATAAAATGAATC
This sequence comes from Equus quagga, assembly GCF_021613505.1. Taxonomy (NCBI): domain Eukaryota; kingdom Metazoa; phylum Chordata; class Mammalia; order Perissodactyla; family Equidae; genus Equus; species Equus quagga. Next base: position 56,706,675 of record NC_060280.1, on the reverse strand, counting down.
AAAATGATCTCCAAGAGGCCGTCACTGTTTTTGGATGTAACCTACTCTGGAATTTAAAAGATGGAATTCATAGCCTAGAGAAGTGAAAAGCATATGGCTTCTTGCAAATTCTTAGATACATAAGTCCAGCTACCTATCAGACCTCTTTCCTTGAATATACATGTTTCAGATATCCCTGAGTTAGCCAGAGGCAAAAAGGAGAGGGAAATGGCTGGTCCCAGGCTCCCTTTATCCACCTACCTGGGCCAACTGAATTAAGCATAACACTCAGCCTCCTGTGCAGCAACCTATTTATTGGGGATGTAAAGAAGACAAAGAACCAGGTCCCTTGGTCCCTTGGTGGGAGATAATCTCATAACTGGGGCATCTTTCCTTATGGTGATGGAAACTCCTTTTGTGCCCAGGCTCAAGCAGCACTAGACCTTCAACTTCTGTAGATTTTTCAAAAAAGGAGCCAGTGGTAGAGTCAGGTGTTAGAACGCCATTCAAAGAATCAGAATTCTTCCTAGGTTGCCACATCAGAAGAAGGAATCATTTGAATTCACTCCTAGCTAATTTGTTAGATGTGGAGGCGGTCAGTTCACCTGTTCTTTTCCCCTGAATGTGCCGTGTTCTCTTGTGCCTCCATACATTAGTCACCCTGTGCTGTCTGCCTAGAAGTCACCTCCTCCTCTGCCTCCCATCCCTTCCCCTGCTAACATTTACAGGTGTTTCAAGATTCAGTTTAGGGTTACTGCCTATGGAAAGCCTTTTCAGAAATCTCATCACTCAACTAGAAGCATCCCTACCCCTACCCCACCATCTGCCATCCTAATCACCCCGGGGATTCCTCTGTCAGAACCACCACATGCCTTAAATGTTGAATGAATATTCAACAAACATGTATTTATGGCAGGCACTGTTTTAGGCACTAAAGCAAAAATAGACTAAAATCCCTGCTCTAGTAGAACTTATTTTTTGGTGAGGGGAAACAGGCCACAAATGAAAGAATAAATTCTTATAATAGGATACGGCACAGCTATAAAAAGGAATCAGGAAGAGATATATATCTTGCTATGGAGTGATCTC